>NC_055680.1:17539340-17709340 GCF_017976325.1 Chelmon rostratus | reverse complement strand
TTTATTTCTGGGAATCGATTAACGGATTAATCTCTTGATTAAAGTCAGAGAGTGAAACCTGACGCCTGCTTTTTCCCGACGGTGACGGGATGATGTGGGTTCAGTCTGTTCTGCTTTGTGCTTCAGGTCTGCGTCCACATGTGGCGCAAATTTTAACAGAATTTTCTGAAATTTGGCTAAAGAAATGCTAATTAATGAGTTTCCATTCACTGCTGATAGAAATCTTTGGTTCACGGGGGTAAACAGCTGGTGGAGTTAATTCTCCAGTCGGTGAAATTTGATTCTTGAAGATGAAGCCGTTGGAAAACACGATGGAAATCGATCGATGTCGATGCAACATCAGCCAAGTGTGAAGACGTTTTTGAAATATTTACATTTTGTTTATTATTTCTGCTCATTTCTTTTTAATGTGCGTCAAGCTGATGGATTCACTCTGACGTGAACGTTACTTCAGAGATCAGACGCATCTTTTCCTTCCTCTGTGAGCCTTCTTTCCTTCCTTCCTTCCATCCTTCCTTCCATCCTTCCTGTCTTCTGTCCTGGTTGTAAACACTGCTGAATCTCGATTTCTCCCCTGAGAATGATTGTAGCTTAGACACACACACACACACACACACACACAGCTACTCATTAAAATATACATGAGCACTAAGTCCCTTACATCCCTGCAACACTCGCTGCATTCATTATTGATGAGCACACACACACACACACACACGCAGAGCCTCTCTGCAGTCCGAGTGTGTGTTAGCTTCATAAAGCACCTGTTGTTTGCTGCATTGCACCTCTGTAATCTGTCCCACTGGAAACACAACGTCTGTGTTGGGATCCTGTTGGATCAGTAACCACAGGATCTGTCTGAGGAGCCTGCGTCTCATCACTCTCAAACATGGCCTGCACGGGTCCACTGTGGTCCTAGAGACTGAGACCGGACCTGGACCTGGGTCCAGAACTATGCTTTAGCTTAAACACGGTTTGCACTGTCTCCTGTGTCTAAGCTTTGAAAAACACGTAGAACTTCGCCATTTCTTCTGCGTGAAGCTAAAACGATGCATTTTATTGTAACTGTGAAGGTGTCGACTGTCGACAGCTGTCGGTTTTTGGCGAAGGCGACAGGAAACTCACAGCAGCCTCACATCCCATAAATAAAAGAGATTTAGAGGTGAAAAGATTTGCTCAGACTAACCTTCACTCTAGTTTTACTCGAATCAAACCGCGTCACAAATCGTTACGTCTTCACGGGGGTCAAGGGTCAAAACCTGGAATGTGAATCGTTCACTAAAGCCAACGTGCTTGTGAGGATTTGACTTGAAATTTTCAAAATAAAAGCGTAAGTGTAGCGAAATAAATATGCACACTAGCATCAGAACAGGACAAAGAAGTGCTGCTCAGACCACGAGACGAACATGCAAAGTGTGATAGCTTGTTCTGTTTGTAAGGACCGGGGCTGTTGATGCAGTGATTGACAGCGAGGTGGACCAATCGGTTCATGCATCGCTGAAAGAGTGAGCGGGACGCGGCCTCCTGCAGGGAACTGGACAAATACGCACAATGTAGCTGCAGCATCTTTATAGTTCATGTTTCCTCACACAAAAGTGAGAAAAATTCAAATTTCAGCTGCACTTCAAAGAGCGCTTTGAACACGTCTGTGCCGGCGGCTGCAGACCTCAGAGCCCTGCAGGGTTGGCCTGTTTGTTGTTTGTAGCACGGTTGGTGCAGAAAATGAACCAACTTTAACTGAGATCCAGTTTCTGCTGGACTCTACTCGCAACATTCGCTCATCTACGCACAGAGAGATGAAACATCATCTCCTGAAAATCAATCCTTCACACATTCCTCTGATCTGCTCCCTCGCTCTCTCTATTGATTCTTCACACACTCGTAGGCTAATCCAGCTAGCGTGGCTACACACACACACACACTCTCACTACACACTGCACACACACTACAAACAGAGGCCACATCTGCCTCAGTCTTTGAAGTGGTTTTCTCTGTTTCCAGTGTCTGAGATTGGTTAGCTGCAAGGATAAAACACACACACACACACACACACACAATCTCACACACATACACACACACACGAGTATGTGTGTTTTCCCGGACATGCAGAAGAGGTTTTATCAACACACACTTGAAGACGTCATTCACACACACTGTCACAGAAACACGTCCTCGAGTGTGGGAAACAGTCAGCTGTGTTAATGCACAACACACACGTAACACACACACCAGATCAGGTTTTATGAGACCATCAGAGGGAGAGACTCAGTGGGTCTGCATACCAGAGAGAGAGAGGGGGGGTGAGGGGGTGAGGGAGGGTGAGACTTGCATTTTCTATCTGCAGATATTTTGTATAAATACTCAACATTATTGCTGATGTTTCCTCTTGAATACAGCTGACCTGCAGCTACGAGAGATTTATGAGTCATGGCTGCCACCCAGGTGCACATGAACTCCTGTATCAGCCTGTATTAGCCTCACTGTGACTCTGACCATCAGTGAAAGTGCCTTACTTACAGGCCGGCGACAAATGAAAGGAAAAACCAACATAAAGTGTCTTTGTGAGCTGTTGCCATTGATTTTACAAGTCTCTGGAACTCTACAGGAGGGATGAACACCATTCTTCCAAAAGATATTCCCTCATTTGGTGTTTAGATCGTTGACTGTGAAGGCCACGGCACATGATTCACATCATTTTCATGCCCATCAGAACATTCAGTGAGTCCTCGTACCCAATGGATGGAGGCACTGTCATCCTGGAAGAGACCACTCCCATCAGGATAGAAATGTTCCATCGTAGGACAGTGGTGATCTCTTAGAATTACTTTGTATTGATTTGCTGGGGCACCTCCCTCGAAGGGGACATGTGGACCCAAACCATGACAGCAGAATGCCCCCCACAGCAAAACAGAGCCTCCAGATCCCCTCACTGTAGGGCTCAAGCACTCAGGCCTGCACCTGGATGACTCAACCAGATCACTTTTTCCACATGTGATGTGCGTTCATCTGTAATGGGGGCTTTATGCAGTGCAGCCCCCTGTAATATCCCTCTCTGTGTAGCTGTTGCTGCAGTCTGATCACGTCCTGCACTGACAGTCACTGTAACATGGAGGCTGTTTACGTATTCTCCATGGTGTAAAACCAGCAGACAGCCTTCCAGCCACTGTCAATCAAACAGACAGGGACACGCCCCTCCAGCCAGCTGAGACGACAAAGACCCCAAAAGACCTTTTCTCTTTAACTGATAGAAAACTGTTAGCAGTGCATTTAAAGGATAACTTTAGTTTTTTACAACCTGGACCTTATTTCTAGCATTAAATACGACCATTTACTCACCCAGACAACTTTGGTGGCATTTGGAGTCGTTTTGAAGAAATTAGCCCCAGAGGAGCGGCGCGTATATCCGTATAATGCGAGTACTCGGGGCATCCATGCGCAGCCTCTATATAACACATAATCTGCAGAAACTCGTTCATATTCCAATATTTAGTTATGATATCGGTATGATAGTTTAGCTGTAGTTTGGCACAGCTATGGTTCGTTATTGCGTATTCGTAGCCGACCGCCGCAGAGTCAGCCGTGTTGTGGCTGGCTGCTCGCAGCGCCCGGCGTTCGGTAATGACATCATCCACGTCAGAGGTAGTTGTCGAGAGACGCCGGATGTTGATAACATGCCACCACGGGCTCAGAGGGGAATAGCACCAGCATATCAGAACAAAATATTGGAATATGAACGAGTTTCGCCGCAGATTATGCGTTATATAGAGGCTGCACATGGATGCCCCGAGTACTCGCATTATACGGATATACGCGCCGCTCCTCTGGGGCTAATTTCTTCAAAACGACTCCAAAGTTGTCTGGGTGAGTAAATGGGCGTATTTAATGCTACAAATAAGGTCCAGGTTGTAAAAAACGAAAGTTATCCTTTAAAAAACATCATTTTTGACTGTATGTGACCACGCCCGCCTCGCTGTTGCTCTGGGTGACATATTCCTTCATTATAACACACTCACTGCAGTTTATTTTGACTCAGTCCCACACACACCGTCCTGCTGCCACAAATACTCACTACAGCATCAAATGTGGATTAGGTCGCCGCTGAAAATAGTCCCCCCCCCCACAAAAAAAAAGAAAGAAGACAAAGATGTAAAACAGAAAGAGGGAGATGTTGAATTCAGATTTATGATGGTGTGGACACGAGAAGGATGGAGGAGGAGAGAGAAAGAGGTCAGGATTGGTAACAGACGTAGAGAAAAGAAGGATGGAGAACGTTTTAGAGCAATGAGGACGGAGAGGAGAGAAGGAGGAAGTTAGAAACAGAAGAAGAAGAGACAGAAGGGGGGGGGTTCAGGGCAGGAAGGAGTAGAATGAGAAAATGACTAGACGATGCAGGAAGTGAGGAGTGATGATGTTCAGGTGCATTATGGGATTGATCGGTGGTAGAAACTGAGACGATGACAGGCGGAGAGAGATTTACAGATTAACAGGTCCGGAGGTCAAAGGTCACCCGGGCCCTGATGAGGCTGATTGATAGGGGGGATGGAGCCAGGGGGCGGGATCAGAGCAGGCCAGGTGATTGGCAGCTGGTGTGGGAGCATGTCTGAGGGTTGTTTGTTTCATTGTCTGACAGCTTTAGCTACTGGAACAAATTAAAATGTGTGCATGAAAACACATGAGGAGGTTGTGAAATATGGTGTTTTGTTGTGAATTAAACTAGCAAACAGTTAATGAACGAGGTAATTGACAGAAAACGAACTGACAACCATTTTTTATGATCATTTAATCCATTTTCATGCAGTAACATTCGTGGATCCATCGTGTGTTCTTGTGTTTTACGCCTGGTTATGACTCTTTGGATTTGGTCTGGACTCTGGACTGGAGTGTGGACCTGTGCTACGTTTCAGGACTGGAATGCACTGCAGCGAAAGGTGTTTCCAATAGACGGTTTATTCCAGCCCAGGTTTATGTACAGCGGGAACAAAATATGAGAAACACCTGTGAATGTGAGACGGTCCAGCAGAGCGCCATCACAGACACCTTTCTGACTCGGCGTCAACAGAAAATCATTATGGGGCGCACACAGAGAGGACTGGCTGCAGGGCCGCTGCACTGGATCACATTAGACTGTACAGGTGTTTCTGTTTCTGAGTCCTTCGTCCGTCTGAACACGTGAGGACGAATCAGCTCCGGGCTTCTTTTTTTTGATGCGTCTGAGTACATTTCTAATTGAAATAATGTGGAGTGGTCGGCTTTCTGTCGACATCTTGAGGCCTCCGGGCAAAGATGACGAGAATCCAGAAAGAAAAAGAGGTGGAGAAGGTTAGAAGAGAAAACAAGAGGAGGAGGCTGAACAGGTGAGGGAGGTGGAGGGAGGTGTTGTATGTTTTGTCTCTCCAGGCTCTGTGTGAAGGCTTGACCTCCCAAATTATACCCCAGCACCTCCTGTCTGTCTGTGTGAGAGAGTGAGAAAGCCTGTGGGGGTTTCTGTGTGACAACCTTAAGGTCAATCAGCTGTGAGAAAGCTGTGACCTCCAACAACCCCCTGCTGGGCGTGTGTGTGTGTGTGTGTGTGTGTGTGTGTGCGTGTGTGTGTGCGTGTGCGTGTGCGTGTGCGTGTGCGTGTGCGCGCGCGTGTGTGTGTGCGTGTGAGCAGGTACGTGTTCATGTTTCTTGTCCATCTGGACGGCCTACATTTTATCCATGCTAGCTGCGCGGCTCTAGGGATGGAAATATCAGTCCTTTGGTCGGTCCACCACTTTGGTCCAGACCAGTTTAATTAGAGACCAGCTGGTGAACATAGTGGAGCATTTAGCAGCTAAAGAACCAAATATTTCCCTTCTGGAGCTGGAAGAGACCAAAACAGAGCTAAAACAGAGCTAAAAGGGAGTCAATATTGGACTTGTATTCATCAGGTAGCTAGAAGCACGACTCCAAATTAATGCTACAGTTGCCCTGCATCTGCTGGAAGTGTAAATAACTATTTGTTAGTTAGCAAAGTTAGCCATATCAACTATAGAAGATAATATGTCGGTGTTGTATTCGCAGCTTGTTTCCACTGCCCCCTAGTGGCTAATAAAATCAATTGTTACAGGTTTAAGTAGAAGTCAAACTTCTCAGATGTTTCACGATTGACCAAAACTGAATAAAATTCAATTAATATCTGATCAAAGAATGAGTCAACATGAGGAAAAAACTGAGGATTTAGCGCCATCTTGGACTCACAGACACTACATTTGACACCCAGCCACAGAAATACTCACATGTTTTACTCAGGTAAAAGTCGCAGTACCACGGTTTAAAAATACTTTTTGTAAAATCACAAAAGTATTCACATCAAAATATACGTCAAGTAGAACCAGTAAAAGTGCTCATTGTGCGATGTGTTCATCACTTTAGTGGGTAGCTCGGCCTGTCATAATCGATCACAGTTCATCCGTTTTTCAATCTGAATGCTATCAAATAAATGTGATGGGAATGGAAATACTCAAGTGAAGTACAAGTACCTGCCCATTGTACTTTGAACTAAAACTCTTGTTTAACTTTTGGACGCAGATGCTTTAAATGCGGCTGCGTGGATTCATTTGTGTCCACTCTGGAGCTCCACGTCAGATTATTAGATACATGTTCTACAGAACTCTTTTCAGTCTGCGGCGCGCGCGCGCACTCACACACGCGCGCTGCACGCGGCTCCACCCCTCCCTCTCCCTCACGAGGCGAGAGAGGCATGTCCCTGCGTGTTCCTGTGGAGGTCGAGCGACGCTGAGGCTGAACAGAGAGAGAGAGAGAGTCTTCCTCAGCAGCACGAGCTCCGCACGGGCTGATTCCGCTCGAGCTGATCGGTTTATTCTCCTCATCGATTCACGCGCTGACCGGATGGATTGTTGACGTCACGCCGCTCCGCTCTCGGATATTCCTCTCGCGGATTTCGTCGCTCTCGTGTTGATCCGTGGTTGTGATATTTGTGAGTTTCTCGGTCTCCGGGAGGGCTCTACCTACCGGGGCAGCCATGGGTTTCTACGGCACCTTGAAGCTCATCTTCTACAAAGTGAGTATTGATTATTGGCGGGCTCGATCGATCAGTTGATGTCAGCTGCTGCGGTGTGATGTCTTTGGGTTTTGTGTCATTGGGGGCTGTCGTGCAGGTATTCAAGGTTGTCAGGTCCGTACGGCACCGGGATGACAAGGCGTTTCTCTGACAGCGGAATGCCTCAGTGGCGCGTGCGTGTGTGTGCGTGTGGACCACTGCGGATGTGAGAGAGAGAGAGAGACTACTCATTTAATGCCCCTCCTGTGTCTGATCTGATTATTGATTATTGATCACCCACAGCTGTCTCTCTGTAGGTGTCTATACTTTGAGCTTCAGCAGATCAGCTCACTGAGCCATTGAGCAAAGCGTTGCTGAGGGTTTGAATCTGTGTTCAAACTGCTGCAAGTCGCATGGATTGGGCCAGATATGGAATATTCCAGGTGAATAAAACAGCAGCTGTCTGCAGCTGAAATAAAATCGTGCTAAAGTTGAGTATCTAGTACTTCTTAAAGCCATTTGCTTCCCTAAAACAGAGGCGTAGAACAGCACGGCTGCTGTGAACTGACATTCTTGGGTGTATAAAGCAGCAAAAATCTACAAAAAAGACTTAAGATCAGACTAAACCTTAGCATCAGGGCCTGTTCGTCTTCAGAGCAGCAAAACGCAAGATGAAATCCTAAAAAATGGGCACGGTTGGCTTCCCTACACATGAAAACACAAGTAAAAGAGGGATTTTACACAGTACAGCTGCTGTAAACTGCTTTCAATTTGGGTGAAATATGGTGTAAAAGCAGCTCCCTCAGCAGAAATCTCAGAAAAAGACTTCAAATCAGACCAATATTTAATGTCTTAATGCTTGTTCACCTTAAGCCCGACAAGCTGCAAGAATACAACCATAGAAATTTGCATTTTTTGCTTCCCTCCATCATGAAAATGCAGATTATAGAGGGAACGTTGACAGGTCAGTGTAAGGTCACATGATTATTATGTGCTCATCATGTCACTATGGTAATGTTACAGAGATGCTGTAGCTCCGTAACATACAATAAGGTCACTGAAAATGACCTTTTCCATATTAGAGACATATTATCAGTATTATTATAGTAACATAGAGATTTTCCATTAAAATGCAGATGTGAAACACAGCAGAGCTGGACTGTTCTGGTTTTAACAGTAAACACATTTCTGCGTCCTTCGTCCTCATGTGAAGTTTTTCTTTTTGCTTAATGAAAGCCACACAGACGCGACATCTGTTATTAAAAAGCCAGCAACACTGGGGGAGAAAAAAAGGTCTGAAAATGAAAAGCAGATTATGAGTTTAGGCTCTGAGTTAAGAGCTGAAATCACGGCCGTATGTTGTCGATGCTGTGAACGTGAAAGTGTCGAGCGTTCCTGTTTTAATGTTAATATATAAAATCGTTGACCTGAGTGTCGTCTTCTTGTGCTTCATTTCGTAAAGTGACTCAGATTATGCAGCCAGTCAGAAAACACTGTGTTCACAAGAGGATGCCAAGAGGAGGAAGGGCACACACACTGTCCTGTACATCTCCAGCCTCCTGTGTGTGTGTGTGTGTGTGTGTGTGTGTGTGTGTGTGCGTGCGTGCGTGCGTGCAGAGCAGCCTGTTAGCGCGTGCTGCTCTATTTTAGACCGGTGCTGCACCGGCGACATTCCTGCGATTTTCTGCATTCCTGCGTTCATTCAGTGAGACACAGAGAGGAAAGAGATAGAAAGCTGATTCAGAGCTCGGGCTCGCTGTGTTTGCGTTGCTTCACAGCGTAGGTGTCCTCACTGTGTTTGCAGTCACACACAAGGCTGCAGTTTATCTGTATCTCTTCATCAGTGACAGCTGTTTAGTCTTTTTTCTTCCCTTCGGACCAGAAGCCCATTTGTAGTAACTGAGGAACTTTTCTCGCATTTCGCCGCATTAACACATGTAATTCTGTCTAAGTTCAGTAGATAAGAAATCTGCTTTCTGCATGTTAGATGCAAAAACCGGAGCTGGTGGTGATCAGATAAAATGTTAACTATGGGTCCATTTTTGTTCAGGAAGGCCACGGCTATAAACTGACTTTTTGGGGTCAACTATTGTTAATTAAACATAAGAAACCTGTAAAAATTAATTTAAATTTAGACAAAACAGATCTAATTCTTGTTCATCCACATACAAAAATACAACCTGAGAATATGACAGTTTTTTGCTTCCTTCTGTTGCAGTACAAATACAAATTGTAGATGGATACTACGCAGTAAATCCTCACAAAACTTCACGATGTGCCGTCTATCGATCATCATAGACTCAGAAGTGGCTGTAGTAATGTTAGAGAAATGCTACAGCGTCACGTCGTTAATGTGGACTCGTTTTTTCACTGCAGAAACATGCTAACACTAGCAAAAAGTTCACAGGAACGCGCAGGATACAGATCAATTCCCAGATTTTTAAGATAAAATAGATGAGATCAACTTTATTAACGCCCAAATGGGGAAATTTTGTGTTACTATCACTCGTAAAGACAATGGAAAATGGATAAAAATCTGCCCATACGCTTCATACATTGAGCCACGAAGCTACTTTCACATAGTGTAGAATGACCGATAGAACACGTGTTACGGGAGTCGCGGTGGTTCGATTGATTTCTACCTCGAGCACAGATGAGTGTTACTGTCTCTGTCGTTGTCTTTTAACCACCAGATGAAGAGGAAGTTGGATCATGGTCCAGACGGCCGGCCGTTCCATTCAGGGAAGAAGCACTGCAAAGGCAACGGGTACCTCAGGTAACACGTGCGTTTCCTTTAGCTAGCCAGCAGCTAGCTACAACAACACAGCGACATTTTTTATATTGTTGGTGCCAAACAAAGGAGATCAGAAGTAAATGTAGTTGCTCATCACTGTTGTTGTGGTCTTTGAGTCTCCATAATTAGCATTCTGCTAGCATTCTGCTAGCATTCAGCTAGCATTCTGTTAGCATTCTGCCGGATGTGTTTTATTCCCACAACAGAACACACTTTTTGTTCATTATAGATCTTATTTTTGGCAATTTGTATCACTGGCTTGCAAATGCTAACTGGCGCAGATGCTAACATCCCTGTCTCTCCACCCCCAGCCCCTCCAGTCTGGTTCAGGCCACGCCCACCACATTCGGCGACCTGCGGCTGGCCAATGGGCACTCGGCTCAGCGGCGGCGCGTCACCTCAGGCCCGCCCCCCTCTGGCCTGCAGGACTGGCTTCATACCTTCCAGGTCAGCACACACACACACACACACACACACACACACACACCCACCCACACATTCCATCCTCACCACTCTACAGCTCGCTACACCCGAAATCTGAGATGGCTTCACTTTTAGTTCGTCCTCATCCTGCAGTCCTCATCCTGTTAATTAAAGAGTTAATTAAAAAGTTAATTATCCCACTTTACATAACATGTTTCATTACAGGTACTTGTAATGCTGAAACGGAAACAAACTACATCCAGTTAAGATTATTTGCTGAGACAACACAGACACAGACACACACACACACACATTTCTTGTGTGTGTGTGTGTGTGTGTGTGTGTGTGTGTGAGTGTGAGTATCTTCCGCTTCCTGCACGTAAACACAGAGTGTTGGAGGAGCGCTGCCTCCGAGCTGTTCTTATGTAACGAATGAAAACACACACACACACACATTCAAATGAAAACCGTGGATTTCTCTTTTCCTGCTGGGGGAAGAAGTTCAAATGATTTCAGAGACGCGGAAACACTTTGAAACACACAGACACAGAAATACACACAACAAAGCAAAAAACACACACACACACACAGAAAAAAACACTGAAAGTAAACAGAGAAAGAAACGCCAAAATATTCTCAAAAATGTCCCGCTCCTCCTCTTCATCCTCCTCTCTTTCGTCTCCTCTTCCACCCCTACAGATGTGGAGCGGTCCCGAGAGGCTATTGGCTCTGGACGAGCTGATCGACAGGTGTGAGACCAGCCAGGTGAAGCACATGATGCAGGTCATCGAGCCCCAGTTCCAGAGAGACTTCATATCCCTGCTGCCCAAAGAGGTACCTGCACGTGCAGTCAGAATGTGACCAATCACAGAAGGGGGGTGAACATGTGTGCACTGGGAGCATTGTTTGATGTGTGTGTGTGTGTGTGTTTGCAGTTAGCGCTCTACGTGTTGACCTTCCTGGCTCCCAGAGACCTCCTGCAGGCTGCTCAGACCTGCAGGTACTGGAGGACCCTGGCTGAAGACAACCTGCTGTGGAGGGAGAAGTGCCGCGAGGAAGGTAAACACTCACACGCTGACACAGTGAATACACAGTCCACCAGGTACTGCTCGTACATCTGTGTACTCTGTTGTTGGTTTACCTGCTTACCTGGCTTCTCTCTTCAATTAGTATTTGTTTATTTTCCGTTTGGCCTTCCCTCATCTGTTTCCACAACAGATCCACTATTACAGCTGTATCCACACATATAATATATGTTCATTTTGATATTTTTTTAGACTGCATTTCTTTCAATGTGACGTTTATTAGGAAAAAATCAAACCATGGAGTTACACACGTGGCATAGAGAGGACTGTGAAAGAACATTTAGTCCGTAATGGAGTATATTTCACCAGATAAAGTTGAATTAATGTTGTGATTTTGTTTTTTAAATGAAAAAATGCTTGGTGCCAAGTCAAACATTTCTTGGGCAGGTGTGGTCTTGCTGGAGGAACATGGACTCAGTATTTGTAAAATATTGCTGTTGGTCTAAAGTATATGTAGTTTAATTTGTGGCTGATTTTCTAAAAGAGCTGCTCAGTGTAGTTTTATCAAACATTACTCAAACAGGAAGAAATGATGCATTTGTTGGGGACTATTTTCAGCCGTGGATTAATCCACATTTGTGTTTGTGTTTGTGGCAGCATGTATGAGCCAGAATAAACAACACCGTGTGTGTTCATGGTAATGAAGGAACATATCAGCCAGTGACTCATTAATGTGTTTTTAATAGTTTTTGAGCAACAATGGAGCTCTAAGGCACAGAGGAAGAAGATTTATCAGACATCACTTATGAGTGAAATCAATTCATTGTTAGATTTGTTCTTTTAATGGGATTTGTTATATTTTCCCCACTGTGTATATAACCTTTCATAATGTTTCCCTTTGATATATTTTGATTAATCTTGTCCCAAAACCTTGAAAATGAAGAAAGACTGTTGTGAGTGTTCATCACATGGTGCCTGAGCAGTGACTCTGTAGGCAGCAGTAGTTTCCCGGCAGCAACATGAGCTTCGTGGATGTAAAGAGCTTTCTATCCTGAATGTAGCATGCAAACACAGCTACACACAGTCAGTCAGTCACTCCTCCTTCATTCAGCGCAATGCAGTGGATCTGTGTGTGTGTGTGTGTGTGTGTGTGTGTGTGTGTGTGTCTGGGCGTTCTGCCAGTCAGTCGAGATTCACTGCCAGCACTCAGCAGCCATACCAATGAGCCTACCTCGCGTTAGCACCACGCCACAGCCATACTAATGAAGCCAGCGCTAACTGCAGCTCAGCAGCTTCATAAATAAGGCTAATTTGTATTTGCGCTACACCCCTTCCATACCAGTGGGAACAGTGTTGGAATTAGCTAGCACTCAGTGAGAATATAAATGCAGCTAACCTGCATTATCAGAATGCCAATTACATACTAATGAAGCTAGCGCTGGTATTATCTTACAGTAAACTCCCATCCCAGTATATCATGTTGCGCTACGCCTCAGTCACACCAGTAAAGGTTACAGTAGCCTCAGTGAGCTCTCATTACGGCGATAAAACTCAATTAAACTCATGTTAGCTCAGACTAGTTTCACACCAGTGGAAACCACAGTAGCTAATGTGTCCAACCACAGCCTGACAGTTGAAAACTGGTTGCTCTTTATCATAACTGTTCAATTAATGCTAGCTTACTCTTACATACTGGTGAAAGTAGTGCAGCCATGTTATCTTATACCACATTAATCAAACTGTTGAGTCCTGTTAGCTTGAGGTCATATACCTTTAGCTTACACAAAATTTACCAACCAAAGACTCAGTAGCAAATGTTACCACAGTCAGTTTAATGTCTGTGGTTGCGGCTATCTAAACTGAGGATTACGCTAGTAAAACTACAGAAATTTACAGCACGGCCATTATAATAAGACTTACACTACTGTCATACAATGAAACTGCAGTAGCAAATATTAGCTCATACCACTGCAATTAAATTAAGTTAAACTAAATGCTCATTAGCTCACTGTAAACTGTATCAGTTTAATAGCTGTAGTTTGAGTTAGCTTCTTTGATGATGAATTCCATGAAACTACAGAAGCTAACGTTAGCTTATACTGTTGTACCAGTTTCATACCACAGTGGCAAATGTTATCTTATACCACCTTAATAAAACTGATCCTTGCTGCCTTCAAGTACACCCTCTACTTTTAGCTTTTATCAACCAAACCAAGTACCTAGTGTTACTGTAAACTGTGTCAGTTTGATAGCTGCAGGTGCTATCTGATGGTGATGTCTATGAAACTACAGCAGCTAATGTTGGCTTGTGCTGTGAGCTTACAATGTTAGCACTCATAACAATTAAACTGCTATTAGCTTACACGAGTGATGCCGGTGAAATTAACAATGTTAGCTTATACTAACTGAAACATACAGTTGAGTGTCATTGGTTTCAAGCACTACACCAGATATTTTTAGCTAATACCAAATTATCAACCAAAACCGACCAAAGACTCAGTAGCTAATGTTAGTGTAATCTATGTTCTGTGTAGCGACTGCTTTTGCTAGCTGATGATGATGTTTGTGAAACTACAGCAGCTGATGTTAGCTTACACTAGTCATCCCAGTGGAAGTAGCTAGTTAGCTTATAGCACATGAAAAGAAATGTTGAGTCCTGTTTTTTTCAAGCAATATACCAGATATTTTTATCTTGAACCAAATTAGCAACCAAACCAGCCAAAGACTCAGTCGCTAATGGTCGAGTAAACTATGGTCAGTTTAAAACCTGTAGTTGCAGTTAGCTAATCTGATCTAACGTCAGCAGCTAATTACTAATTGATTGTTCAGTTAATTATTGCAGCTCTATTTTGCTTATTTTCTCCCCAGGTATATCCGAGTGTGCGTTGTCTCGTCGCAGGAAGTGTGTGCAGCAAGGCGTGGCGGTCGGTCCGTGGAAATCCGCCTACATTCGACAACACCGTATAGAGAACAACTGGAGGAAAGGGGACACAGGAGAACCCCTGGTACACAGTCACAGTCACGTACACACCGACTCAGCCGGCCTGTATTTGATGTGTCAACGTGGATTGAGTGTCATTAAATCTGTCTCCGCTTCTCCCTCGAAGGTGTTGAAAGGTCACGATGATCACGTGATCACGTGTCTCCAGTTCAGCGGCGACCTGATCGTCAGCGGCTCCGATGACAACACGCTCAAAGTGTGGTCGGCCATCACTGGCAAGGTAGGACGCAGTGTTTGTGTGTCAGCAGAGACAGACGTATTGATTATGTAAATTGCGATTTTCCGCTGCTTGAGCAATAACCACACATTTGTGCGAGTGTGTGTGTGTGTGTTGCTGTCAATAGTATTTCTACAACCACTTGTTCTCTTGTGTTTTGCAGCGTAGGTACATTCACCAGTCGTCATTTTAAAAGCAATGCTTTTATAATCAGAACAAGAATTACTTTTATTTCGTATTGTTTCCAGGTTGTGAGTCGATTTATTAGTTTCTGTAAAGTTCAAACTGTAAAATGTGAATTTGAATGAAACCAGGTTTGCTGTTAGTGTGTCGGGCTGCACACAGCGGTGCACTGATGGCTGATGAGTGGGAATTTGTCATTTGAATTTGCCATGCTAACAGCTCTGTGAGGCTGTATTTATCCACAGTAGTACTTTAAGCTAAATGCTAATACTCTCCTTTTGACAATGCTTACACGCTGATGTTAATAAGATATAATGTTTACCATGTTCATCTTCTCAGTTTAACATATTAGCATGCTAACATTTGCTAAGTAGCGCTAAACACCATCCGATAGCAGCTGAGAGCGACCGACGTGAGTCATTCCACTGTTGTGTGAGAAGAAAGTCGCCTCTTAATCTGGCTCATTTTCTTTTGTCCATAATGACAGCGTGGCAGTGAGCCAGCCTGAACAGGACCAGGACCCTGAAACTGAAGCAGCTAAATGGAGTTCAGCCATCACTAATCTTAAATACACTTCTCCTCTGACATGTCAAACATCAGCAGGGAAAAAGGCCTAAAAAGGCTTTTTCACATTTTCTCCATAGATCAGCACATCCAGGTCGCTGTACCTGGACCACGTCTTCACATCCACGTGTGTGGTGGCTAAATAATGTGCATCAAATTTAATTAAATCATATTTTTTAATAAAAAATGGGGAAACATTAGCTTTATCTATCATACATTAAATATATCTCATATATCTTTGACTGTTGCTCAGACAAAACAAGACATTTTACACCGTTTTCTTACATTTTAAATGCAAATGAATGAATCAAGAATATGCTCGGCAGGATATTCAGCGATGGCGGTACGTGTGACGCTGTGTGTTGCACTTGAAAGTCGCTCATGAATTAGAATATAATATGATAAAAGAGAGGCTTTTATGTAGGTCAGCATGACCGGATAGGACACTACGAGGCTTACGCTGCTGAATAGAAAAGAATACAGTAGAATAAAATAGAACAGGCGGCAGGCGGACCAGTTGTGTTAGTCTGGGTGTGCCGCTGATGTTGTTGAAGCGCTGAAGCCGCCTGAGGCCTCTCTGAATCCACAACCCGCAGTATGTGTGTGTTAAAGGCGAAGAGACTGTTTGTCTCTTCTGTCTTTACACAAACACAGCAGTGGTGAAGCAGGACTTTTATTCAAGTACTGCACTCAAGTACAAGTTTGAGTACTTGTACTTTATTTAAATGTTTCCGTTTTATGTTGCTTTATATGTCTACTCCCCTACATCTCAGAGACAAATACTGTACTTTTACCTTAACTTCTCTCTGACAGTTACTACAGTTACTACATTTTACTGCATCATCAACACTTTGACTTCTCATACTAGAGGTACATTTTGCTGATAATGCTTAAATACTTCAGTCAGGTTTTAAATGCAGGACTTTTACTTGTAGTAGAGTATTTTCACATTGTGGTATTAGTACTTTTACTTAACACACACACATGCACACACACACACACCCCGACAGCCTCTCTCTGGTTTCGGTAGAACATTCTTTAACCGGACACACCTGCTCTCTCCTCCGTCTAGACCTGCCCTTTAGTGTGTGTGTGTGTGTGTGTGTGTGTGTGTGTGTGTGTGTGTGTGTGTGTGTGTGTGTGTTGGAAGAGTCTTGTGCTCCCTGCGGAAAGAAAAACACACACACCCTCATCTGTAGCCTGAAGGGACGACAAGGCATGTGTTTCCGCTCGTCTCTCTGTGAAACAGCGAGTTTCTGCGAGCCGCAGTATCTCCCTTTGTCTCAGCAACAGTTGCCAAGGCAAAGTTTTCCTCTGTTGCCGCGGCAACCACCACTACAACACCTTCAAGGTGAAACTGTATTCTGTGTGTGTGTGAGTGTGTGTGTGTGTGTGTGTGTGTCCTTCAAGGGTAGCTGTGAAAGTGGAACAAATATTGACACACATACTTTTATATACACGCATTCAGAGTTTACACACACACACACACACACACACACACAGAAATATAGAAATCAGTTTTCTTCCCATCAGACTGTGAATGATATTTCAACTAACTAATTAATACATCGATGGATTTAATCAGCAGCCTTGTTTTTTTAGCTGATGGGATTTTTGTAATTAGTAAGTAAATTTGTGAAATTGCAAATTAATGTATTACACAGAGAAATTAGTAAAAAAAAACACATAAATGAACATTAATGAAGTTCTGATTTTTATAACAGTTTTCTGTTTTTTTTTTTAACCAAATCTGTTTTTAATTCAATTTACAGATTAAAAGTTGAGCTCATAGGTAATAAAACTGCTCAGTTCAGTGCAGACAGATTTAGGTAAGAGCGGAAACAGGAAATCTCCACGAACTCCGGATCCTACACTTCCCATGATGCACTTGGGTTGCATCTGTCTTTAGACCCTCTCTGAAACTGCATTTTAAACTTTATGCTCCCAGTTTTTAACACTAACAAATCTAAAAACCAGGATAACTCTGATGACATCACTGTGACATCATCAGGGTTAGTCTCCAGATCTGCAGAAAGCTTCTTTAAAGAACCTTATAGAACTGTTTTCACAGGCGGAGCAGTGCTTCACATGCCTGACCTTTATTTGTAGACCCGGCAGACAGCCGATTCAAACACTGAATTGTCGTCATCTCTGTCCCTCAGTGTCTGCGGACGTTGACGGGTCACACCGGCGGCGTGTGGTGCAGTCAGATGGCGGCCGCCACGGTGATCAGCGGCTCCACTGACCGGACGCTGCGGGTGTGGGACGCCGAGAGCGGCGAGTGTGTCCGCACGCTGTACGGACACACGTCCACTGTGCGCTGCATGCATCTCCATGGCAACCGGTAATGCACACACACACACACACACACACTCCTGCACACCCACAAACATTTACACACTCATACCTACACTCTAATGACACACATGCCCTCTGCATGCTGCTCGTCTCCATGGTAACCGCATAACATTAATGTATTCATTGTACATAAACACATACAAAACTTAAAATACACACACAAACACAGTAGAACTATGCACACACTCTTAAATATGCACAATAATGATTACACACACACACACACACACACACACTAAACACAACCTGCACATAAACACTAATACAGATTAATGAATATACACACTACATACACACATACACTGTACAGAGGGAATGCACGCACACACGTACACACATCATAAACTCACTAAAAGCATGAACGCACACATATAGTAACAGGAACACACACACGAATACACACACACAGCACAGACATGATGAAACTGGGTCACACTAATTTAAGACACACACACGCACACACACACACACACACACACACACTAACCTCTGCTTCACTCGATCTCGAGCCGACCTGATTGGCTGCCACTGCAGTGATGTCATGCCTCTCTCTCTCTCTCAGGGTGGTGTCGGGCTCTCGGGACACGACGCTGCGCGTGTGGGACGTGTCGACGGGACGCTGCGAGCACGTGCTGACGGGCCACGTGGCGGCGGTGCGCTGCGTTCAGTACGACGGCCGGCGCGTGGTGTCGGGCGGCTACGACTACATGGTGAAGGTGTGGGACCCCGAGACGGAGGCGTGTCTGCACACGCTGCAGGGACACACCAACAGAGTGTATTCGCTGCAGGTACGCACACACACACCTGAGCGGAGGAGGCGTGAGCGACTGTTTCATGGAGCTTTATTTTCCAGTGAAGGTAAACGTCCGTCTCTGTATGTTGCGTCTTTGCAGTTCGATGGTGCGTTCGTGGTGAGCGGCTCGTTGGACACGTCAATCAGAGTCTGGGACGCAGAGACAGGTACTGATCACTCCCTTCGATCCAGACGTGAACAGAAAACATTTTATTTAAATTGATTAGCCGGGCTGAAAAATGAAGTCCGCTCCAGCAGCCCTGCAGTAAATCCTGAAGGCTTTTTAGACGTTTGATTAAACTTTATTGGCATTTTGAGGGCTGTAATCTGTGAGAGGTGTTTCCAGTATTTTGTCCAACATCAGCGCAGCCAGAATTACTCCAATAATATGTTACGAATCAGACAAGAAATAAAATAAATCTAAATAGTTTGTTCTGGTTATAGAGAATCATTTGTATTGAAGGTTTTGCTAAATTCATTTGCATTCTCTTTAAATTCTATGAGATAAATCTGTTAGCATTGCAATAAATACATTTAGATTAAACTCCAACAACAAAAATACAAGCTCCTTGAACTTACCATAAACCAAACTTCGTTCAAAGTTAAAGAAATCTGCCAAACGTGACAGAGGCTGCACCAGTTTTCACTGTGTAAACGATGTTTGAGCACATAAAAACCTGCCCGCTGGTTAAATCCACCTGAATCTGCGATAACACGCCTGCGGATTAGAGGGAAAACAGCTGAGCTGAAGCTGGGTGTGTCCTGTCCAGGTGGGTGTGTCCACACGCTGACGGGCCACCAATCGCTGACAAGCGGCATGGAGCTGCGCGACAACATCCTGGTGTCCGGGAACGCCGACTCGACGGTGCGAGTGTGGGACGTCCGGACGGGACAGTGTCTCCACACGCTGCAAGGTGAGAGACCGTCACACTGTGTGTGTGTGTGTGTGTGTGTGTGTGTGTGTGTGTGTGTGTGTGTGTGTGTGTGTGTGTGTGTGTGTGTGTTGAGAGGAAACATGGCAACAGAGATATGAAGGAAACAACAGTGGGAAGTGAAGGAAAGAAGGAGACAAAGGAGAACAAAGTAAAGGGGCAGGAAGTTGAAAGGAGAAGACATGAATGTGAATTTTTTAAATATATTTTCCACAGAATAAGTACTTGTACTTTGATTCTTGGAGTACATTTTTTTTGCTGAAGGTTTTGAATGCAGTACTTTTACTTGAGTGAAGGATCTGAATACTTCTTCCTGGCCGGTGATCATAATGGAGCGTTTAGCAGCTACAGAGTCAGATATTTCCCTCAAGAGTTGATGGAGACTGAAGATGAATATTTTTCTTTTTCTATCGTGGGAATCAGTCGTAACGCCTTCGTCATGCAGCGCTACATGCAACGAGGAGAAATCTGACTGCTTCAGTGTTTCATTTGGTGGTCTTCAGTCTATAAAGGATATTTGTCAAAGCGATGCTGTGCTGAGATGGATTCTGTATGTCAGCGGTCAGAGGCTGCTGGACCAGACGGGCCGGGTTCGGTGTTGAGCTCTCAGCCCCCCCTGTGTGAGATTTCACAGGAATTCTTCGTCTTTCTTCGGTGCTGCTCTGAGATGTTTTAAGAAGGTGAACTGCAGGCCTACAGGAATCCAGTTTGCTGTGATTAAACCCTGGATGAGACCAAAACCAGAGCTACAAGAGAGTGAATACTGGTCTATAATATTTAGAGACTTTCTGCCCTCTAGTGGTCATTTGATGCACCTTTACCATCCGTTGGCATGTGCAGGCTCTGGTCTGCGATGCTTCAGTCTCAGCAGCACAGATGTAGACCATCTTACACAGCTGCACTGAATCTTTACTCACAACGACTTTGACGAACATCTCAGTTTTACGACTTTGCATTCTGAGCAGTTTCGTCGTTATCCTGGACTCATGTTTTGACATTTTACAGTCGGGATCAACAGATCACAGATGGGATGGCTGTGGTTAAATTGAATTTGGAAATTGCTTTGGCTCTGATGTCACCGCCTCTCTCTGTCTGTTCTCACTGTCTCGTTCTGATTGGTCACACATCATGACTAACAGCCTATCACAGGCAGAAGAGGCTGGAGCTGTGTGTCCAATCAGAGCTGCAGCCCTAAAATATATTTGAAACTTTACAAGATGTTGCAGAGCAGCTCAGTTCAGAGGTGCAGTACTGACATTTCTGTCTTTTTTTTACAGTATTGCTTTATTTAACAGGAAGTATTAATACATGTTAATGCGAGCGTGTCAGCGTTCACCAAAAGTCTGAAAAACAAACAGGATGTAAAAGCAGGAAATGAAAGCACGATGCAGTGAATGAGTTGTGACAGAGCACGTGCAGGACTGTTGCGATCTGTGTGTGTGTGGAGGTCAGAGGTCACGGTGTGATCACGTTTCCTTCAGGTCCCAACAAGCACCAGTCGGCGGTGACGTGCCTGCAGTTCTGCAGAGGTCTGGTTCTGTCCAGCTCCGACGACGGGACCGTCAAGCTGTGGGACCTGAGGACCGGAGCCTGGCTGCGAGACGTGGTGGCGCTGCAGAGCCGGGGATCAGGTCAGGACCGTCAACGCACACACACACACACACACACACACACACACACACACACACACACACTGTACGGTCACCTGAGTGAGTCCAAACCAATCACACACCTTCTTTCTCCACAGGAGGTGTTGTGTGGCGAATCAGAGCGTCCGACACTCGGCTGGTGTGCGCCGCCGGCAGCAGGAACGGGACGGAGGAAACCAAACTGCTGGTGCTGGACTTTGACCTGGACGACAGGAAGAAAGAGACGGAGTGATGTCATCAAACGGAGACAGGAACGGTGATGCCTTGACGATTTTGGAGTTTATTTTTTAAAGTAAAAGACTCTTTTTGACCAAAGTCATGGCTGGATCTCCACCAGTCCGACAGGCAGGTATGAATGTTACGGCGCGTCCTGATTGGCTGGACGGACAGAAGGACACAAGAACCATGCGGATGATTCACGTAACGGCCAAAACGCTGAAGAAAAACGTTCAAGGTTGACATGGACGACACCAAACTGACGCAACAATCAAGTCGCACCCAGAGGACCACCACAGAATCAGCCTGGCGGTCGCTATGGCAACAAATGAATGTTTTTGACGCTTTGACGGACAGAAAGGTGGATGTAAATGGTTTCTACGACAACAGATGAATGTTTGATGAACGCAGATGGATCTATGTTGCTCAGACATCATTCGGAGACGTTTGAGAGGAAACGATGGATTTTGGGGATTATTATGTGTGACTGATGCGCAGATTCCAGCCAATGGGGGTCGAGGGCATTGACTTTTCTTGCTGCTGAACCAATGAGGAGGTCAGACGGCGCTGTTTAAACAAACCAATCCAAATGTACCAAATCTTGAATGCTGGAGGCGACGCAGACGGACAACGATGCTAAAAACGAATGTGAAGTCCAGTTAGCAGAGTCTCGTGTTCAGTCAGTGTTGTTTTCGTGCCACAAGTCGTTTCCTTTCTTCTTTTTTTGAGCTTTTTTCTGTTTTTCGTTCCGCAGCGGTTGGCCAGGTTGCTCGTCTCCGTTGCCTCTCGCCTTTCAGTTATCTCAACTGGTGAAACCAGGAAAGCTGCTGGTGGATCTATGGGAGCAGAAACCAGAAACCACAACCGGAGCCTTTTATCTGCAAAAGTCAAAACAAAGCCTCACTTTCATTCAAGCTTTACAGCCTCGCAGCTGCCTTTTCCAAAGCGAAAAGCATTATTTTAAAGGCTGAGGAGGATTATTTTTATTGCTCCAAGCTGCTATAAATCTTTACAAGTTCAGCGCACACTAAATCACTCACAGACGCGCATGCTTCAGGGATTTGTGGCGCAATTTTAATGCAAATCAGTATTCCTGCTAAAAGCGAAATAAAATGCAGAAAACATGACGGAGAATAGTGGAGGCACAGACCGCCCCTCAGCTCCACCACAGAGGACATGTTCACAATCCACAGCGGGAAAAGCAGAGGTGTCGATATTAAAACTAAACACCATCACGTCCAGGGTCCTGGTGTTGTTCCTGCTGGTTCACTCTCACACTCTCATGGTTTACTGGGACACTAAAATATGAATGTTATAAGTCACACCTGTGTTTTTCCACCTGTGAATAGTGAAAAGAAGATCTGTAGCTTCACTGAAAACCAAATCACTCAACTAGTTTCAATCAGGGATTAATAGCAGGAGTTAATCCTGCTGAATGTAAAATAATGGTCATTTTCTATAGAGCCGCTTTTCAGATTTCACTTTTTATTCCTACAAGTGAAAGTCAGAAAAATCAAATCTGTGAGAAAATGAACCAAATCTGCTCTTAAATCTGCTTTTAAAGGGCTTTTACTCACTTTATTCAGTGATTTCTGTTTTGCTTTCGCTCATAATTTGAGTGTAGACGCCGTCAAAACTCAGCTCAGACACTGAATTCTTTTAATATTGAAACCTAAATAACACTGAATTTAAGCAGTTTGTGGTTTTGACATTTCAAAAAGGGTAATTTCAAGTTTTGCAATTTCAAAAATCTTTTTTTTTGTCTGGTTATATTTCCCAATATAAAAGATATAGAATTCAAATTCTTTTTATTATTTTGGCCTTTCTGTGCTTCCATAGAAGACTTTTGATTTATCTTCTTTAACCCAAATCTCTAAAGCGTCACTCCTCATGTTTTCCTCAGCTCATCAAATATTTAAAAAAAAGATTAATAATTTAAAACAACTCCCTTTACCAGATATTAATCCAATAAGCTGTCGTTGCCAGGCAACACCTCCAGCCAATAAGCAGACGTTTGGGTGATATTTCCCCCGGCAACAAGTGGTATTTCAGTCTTGTTCCTGGATAAGTTGACCTTTGCAGGTGTGAGGCTCTGGAGAGGCGACGCTGTCCTGTTCATGTTGTCATGTAAAATACTGTAAATACAAAGAGGATGTACATATTCAGCTTTTTATAAGACGAAAACAGAGGAAATATTGTTCATGGTGGAAAGAGAACAGGATGGAGGGATGAATGTGGATCAATAAAGATGAGTTTTATAAAGCGCTGAGTGGCTGATGTGTTCATTTTCAGAGATGTCTTTATTTATGTAGAGTAATGTTTGCGCTGAGGTCGAGAATCAGACATTAATCAAATGTTAAACGTTTACAATGAAAATATTAAAAGTACTTTTAATCATAGGCAGATTAAAGGATGTCTTGTTAAAAAGAGCCCTGCAGTGTTTAAAACAAATGATCAAATGTGGAAAAATTCACAGCACGAAGAATAAAGATCGAAGATTAATCATTAAAAATGTGTTAATGTGAGTCAGACTGAAGAGTTTATGTTGAATAACTGAATTTTCATCAACAGTCTACAGTCACCAACAGCTCAGACTGCACTTGGTTGATTTGAGCTGAAATGCTAACAATATGCTAAAGTTCTGATGTTAAAGGATAACTTTGGTTTTTTACAACCTGGACCTTATTTGTAGCATTAAATACGACCATTTACTCCCCCAGACAACTTTGGTGGCATTTGGAGTCGTTTTGAAGAAATTAGCCCCAGAGGAGCGGCGCGTATATCCGTATAATGCGAGTACTCGGGGCATCCATGCGCAGCCTCTATATAACGCATAATCTGCGGCGAAACTCGTTCATATTCCAATATTTTCTTATGATATGCTGGTGCTATTCCCCTCTGAGCCGGCGGTCGGCTAGTTTAGCTGTAGTTTGGCACAGCTATGGTTCATTATTGCGTATTCGTAGCTGACCGCCGCAGAGTCAGCCGTGTTGTGGCTGGCTGCTCGCAGCGCGCGGCGTTCGGTAATGACATCATCCACGTCAGAGGTAGTTGCCTAGAGATGCCGGATGTTGATAACATGCCACCACTACATCTCCTTAAAGGATAACAAAAGTTATCCTTCATGGAGATGTAGTGTTTGCCATTGTAAGTTAGCATGCTAGCATGTATTTGACAGATTTTGACCTGATGATGGCGCCAGATGAAAAATCATCCTAATAACACATCCAACACATTAAAGAAGTTTAATTTAGGATTGTTATTTCATTAACTGTTTATCAGTAACTATTATGTGTTCTGCGTTTATATATTGAGCTATTTTCTTTTCATGACATTAAAACATTTGGACGACAACATCGTCTGCAGACATGATGGTTTAACATCTTCTCGAGCGATGATCATCGACTTTTAGGCCACAGCGATAATTCTGAGTGATCAATTTTTGATGAAAATATCACAACATGCATTTATTGTTGATGATGCTGCAGCTTCAGATGATTCATGTAAGAAAAGTTGGTGATGTAGTCCAGGTCTGTACTTTCCTAAAGATTTTCTTTGTAATTTGGCTCTAATTATATGGACAGTGTTTAATTAGTCCACTTATAATTAACTAATTGAAAGTAATTGGAACCTGGAGTCTTTTAATCAGTGCAGAGCAGCAGGTCGGCCAACATGTGGGGCACGTGTTCAATTCAACACACAGTGCACGAAGAACGAAGGTTCTGCCCGCTGCACAAACACGAGTTAAAAATAAAGAAGAACTCGCTGCAGTCACACACGACCGGTCTGCATCCAGCCGCGTGGCCCAGAAACTGATGGGGGTTGCCACGGTAACGACTCCAGGGGCCAACGTCTGCCGCGATTGGCTGTCCGCAAATGAGAAATTCAGAAAGATCAAGGCATCAAGATGTTCGTACTGAGCAGTGGTGGAGGAAGTACTCGGATACTTTACTAATACCACAGTGTAAAAATACTGCATTACAAGTCCTGCTCGGAAAATGAGTAAAAGTATGTGAGTATAATCAGGAAGATGTACTTAAAGCATCAAAAGTAAAAGTACTCAGTGCTGAAAAATTACCCCAATAAGTTGATAGTATATCCAATGATGTATTATGTATCCAGACAAGAAGTACAAAGATCTTTTACTTCACCAGTAGTACAAAAGTACTCATTATGCAGAATGTCCCTTTTCAGAAAACTTCTAAATTCTGAAGTACTTCATGTTTGAAAAGTCAAAGTGACTCCTCAAACTTTCTAAACCTCAAAATTATTCTGTTCACCCTCATTTAAGATGTTCAGTGCTGATACTTTTGTACTTTTACTTAAGTTGAGTTTTAAATGCAACACATTAACTGGTAACGGAATATTTCTACTCTGTGGTATTAGAGCTGAATACTTCTTCCACCGCTGAGTGAACCTTTGTTTTCATCTTTCATGTCTTTAGATGTTGTCGTTGCCGGTGAACGGCCTGTTTCACCTCTTCTTCAGCAGAGGCAGAACTCCTTCATCTTCCTCCACGCTAGCCGGCGGCTTCAGTCTGTCTGCGCGCCCACAGCTCGGTGTTTGTGTTTCTCTGCGTGGGCGTCGGTGGGAGAGCGAGGAGGCGACATGTGGGACGCGCTTTCATGTTAGTCTGAGCTTCATTGATAAAAAGAACAACGAGGCTGCTTCTGGTTCATCACATTTAGCACATCTGGATTGTTTTCCTCCTGCTGGCTGCGACCACATGAAATAGTCTGATATTATGGGTTTCCTGTTTTTGAGGCCTTTCGGTAATAAAAAGTGAAAAATGTGAGAGTTTGATCCGCAGCAACCGCTGCAAAACCTGAACTGACACAGATTAAAGACACTAAGAACAATATTTAAATGTTTACACATGGCTTCACCTTCCCTAACACGTGACAGGCCTGTAAGGCACGTGAGGCACGGTTTGATGTCTGGTAATAAAAACGTAATAGTTATTATGTGCAATAACCTCTGTGATTCTTTGATTACAAAACATCCAAATCCACTACTGCTGGACAAAAGACAGTTTAAACTTTCACAGTCGTAATTTTTTGCTCCTTATTTGCACCTCCATTTGCTGTTTGCACCCCCACCGCCCCCCCAACAACACACTCCTCCCAGCTTCCGGGTTGGAGTTTACTTTCACTTTCAATGCTCGCTGCTCGCTGCTGCTGCTTCTCTTCAGGTAATGTAACGACGTTTTTCACGGTTTTACACTTGAATGACTCTCTGCTCGTCTTGTCAGCGCCAGCTGCTGTTAGCTCGTCGAGTAAAACCGGCAGAAATCTGCCGCTTGTTCGTCAAAACGTCGCTAAACTGGACCCAGAAGGTCCAGCGTCCCGCCCCAGTCTGCGCCATGATGGATCAACAGCGGCTCAACAAGAAACACACGGAAGAGATCCTTTCCAGTCATCTGTCAGTGTTATTGAGACTTTTTGATTGATTTCAGGACGTCATTGAATCTGTATAGATCTACATTCAGGATCCAACAGCGGTAGAAATACAGTACATTTACTCAAGTACTGTACTGAAGTACAATTCCCAGGTACCTGCACATTTCCGACAGTCACAGGAGACATTTTATGACTGAACAAGTACTTTTACTGCTGATACTACATGAAGCTGACAACACTTGAGTACTTTTACTTGAGTATTTGTTCATTTTTGTATTGTTACGTTTTCTTCAGTGAAACTTCTTGTTCTTCAGGTGTGTTTGCAGGTCACATGGTTGCATGTTCACCTGTGGCGCTCCAATTTAAACGCTCAACAACAACAAGTTCAGCAGCTCATTTCTGTTCATTCAGCAGTCCAGTGCTGTTTGAAGCTGCAGTTAATGCCTATAACTAGACTAATTTACAGGAAATATTGTAGGTAATGATTAGGAATGTTTAGACCCCTAAAAAAATCAATGTTATTTATATTCTTGACAACACAATGTTCATTTAAATTATGTTTATATTGACAATGACTCAGAATGTTATTATATTGGAGGTTTAATTGCTGGTGTTGGTGTAAAATAATCAGCTGCAAGGGACTCTGTAGATGGAGAGACTCTGTCAGACCATAACAGTCCACATCTGTCCTTCTGTGAGTCAGTGAATGTAAATGGTCCTCCATGCAGCTTTGTGACGCCATCTAGTGGACTGATAGCAGAACAGCAGCTCTGACACTGAAACAGACGACAACAGCCAGATAAAGGAGGAGCAGCTGATGTTTTTGGCAGGAGAAACGATGTAAAGGATGAGTTCAGCTGAGGTGCCGATGAATGATTTGTGTTTCCTCTCCTGATCAGATTGTGTGCGAGCTGATGTGAGTTCAGCAGCATGAGTCGGTGTGAGGAAGATGAGCGTCAGACCAGCACTCAGAGGTGAGATGAGGATCTCTTCTCCATGTCAGAGCACTCAAATCACACCACCGTCAGTATTCACACTCAAAGCTCTGCATGTGTTGTGTTGAAGCCCAGAGCAGCAGGGCACACCGGAATCTGCTGGACCTGGACCCGAGCCCAGCTGTGTCTCCCTCAGGAGTGACCGCTCAATGCAACTCCCCATCAGTTTTAAACGTTTGTCTGACAGACAGTAAGTAGTTCTCAGTATTAAAATTGTGTTGTAAGTACGTCCTAAAATGTTCACATTTCCCTCCTCGTGTTGCTCACTGCTGATGTTTGTCCTCATTAAATCCGCCTGACCATGTTGTCCTAGAACGACTATGAAGGTTAAAGGACAGGGTCACATTTTTACCAGTCTGTCCCTAAACGACACTCACATGCCCACATGTACGCTGAAAGCTGAGGATAATACGAAGCTTCAGCACAACCCCAAGATTTGATCATTTTCTTGTTTGTAGCTGCAAGTTTCTCCAGAAGATTCTGCATCTGAAGAATAAAAAGTGATTTTTCACACCTGGTGGCCTTCCTCTCTGTCCAACAGGATCTATGGGAGACCAGGCGCTGCTGAACCTGATCCTGGACCTGAACTTGGATCCACCTGTATGTCCTTCAACAGCGAGCGGTCAAAGGTTCGCCTCATTGACTTGAAAGGACAGCCGCCGTCTGCTGCGAGGGGGTAAGCTGTTAAAAACATTAAAACATTACAGATTCATGTTACATGTATTTAAATTCCCACATGTTGAAGCTGCTCCAGTTCTATAGTAAGAAATTTAGTCTTAGGTTGATTCTGTTTTATGGTGATGATACACAAAGTACAAAGTGCTATTGAACTTTGTTGTGTTGATCATTTTGTTGTTGATAGCTGCTAGTTTCTCCAGCAGCTTCTGTGCCTGAAGAACCAAGAAGTGAATTTCCATCCCTGGTGGTCTTCCTCTCTGTCCAACAGGATCTATGATCCAGAGGATCCAGCCTCTGCTGCACCTGAACCTGAACCTGGATCCAGCTGTGTGTCCTTCAAGAGCGACGGGTCAATGGGTCGCTTCATTGACTTTAAAGGACCACAGCCCTCTGCTGTGAAGAGGTAAGCTGATGCTGAGAGATGCTAGTTGCTAACGAGGGCTAACCCTTAATCCACTGAGTGGTGGAAAGTAAGTACAGTTACTCAAGTTCTATAGTAGGAAATGTAGTCCTGCGTTGGTTCCGTTTTATGGTGATGATACACAAAGTACAAAGTTTTATTGAACTTTGTTGTGTTGATCATGTTCTTGTTGATAGCTGCTAGTTTCTCCAGCAGCTTCTGTGCCTGAAGAACCAAAATGTGAATTTCCATCCCTGGTGGTCTTCCTCTCTGCCCAACAGGATCTATGGGATTCCAGCCTCTGCTGCACCTGAACCTGAACCTGAACCTGAACCTGGATCCAGCTGTGTGTCTTTCAAGAGCGACGGGTCAATGGGTCGCTTCATTGACTTTAAAGGACCACAGCCTGCTGCTGCGAAGAGGTAAGCTGTTAAAAACATTGAAACATTACAGATTCATGTTTTAACTGTTATTTATCCAGAGAAGTTTCTCAAACATGTATAAACAGACAAAATGCTAACGTAGGCTAACCCTGATTTCATGTTACACACAGTTCGTAGCTTTGGTTTGATCCAGTTTTCTCTGATGTTCTCTGATGTTTCACTCACTTCACTTGCTGCAAGTTTATTGTGACTCACCAACAATTTGTGCTTGACAAGTAGCATCCAGTTAGCTTGTGTGAGCTGTGTGATGCTGTCCACGGTATTATAGGTGACAATAGAAACTGGAGGGACTAAACCAGACAAGCTGGTGAACCAACACAGTAAAGTGGAAGCTGCAGAGAAATGCAGACTGGACTGTTGATTCACAGCGGTTAATGTCAGGGGAAACCATCTGACTCAATGTTTTAATCAACACGCTTGTGTTTGTTTCTGTATGGACGGACGTAACATGAGCTAATTCTTCATGATCCCTCCACAGAGTCCACCAGGAGAGCTCAGAGGTTCCCAGTGTTCAGTCTGCCCAGCAGCATCAGACTCACCTGGACTCCATATTTATGGTCTGTACATATACAACAGCAATTCTTACATCTGTCCTCTTCACAATAATGTCCATGCTGCACTTTTGGGACCAGTGGACTGTCAGTCTGTCCAACATGGATCGGATGTTTGGTTCCATGATTTCAGTTTTGTGATTCATATAATAATCTGTTCCAGCTGCTGGAGGAGAACATTGTCACTTTCGTGAAAGACGAGTTAAAGAACTTCCAGAAGCTTCTTGGTTCAGGTTACCCAGAATGCTTCGAGAGTGAGAGGGAGGATGAGGAGGTGTTGGTTGGTGAGGATGAAGAGCAGAGGAGGTGCAGCAGACAGGCATTTCTGAAGATCACACAGCACTTCCTGAGGAGGATGAAGGAGGAGGATCTGGCTGACCGTCTGCAGAGCAGTAAGAGGATTTCTGTAAAGATTGAACCTGCTGGATAAATGGGACATTCACTGATGTCTCAAGACATGGATGAAAATATGTTTATATTTACATTCATTAAAGTCATTCAATTTTAGCAATCACTCACAAAAATATATTTTGTGTCTTCATTCAGAACATTGTGCTGCAGTTTGTCAGCGTCAACTTAAATCCAACCTGAAGGAGAAATTCCAGTGTGTGTTTGAGGGGATTGCTAAAGCAGGAAACCGGACCCTTCTGAATCAGATCTACACAGAGCTCTTCATCACTGAGGGGGGGACTGGAGAGGTCAATGATGAACATGAGGTCAGACAGATTGAAACAGCATCCAGGAAACCACGCAGACCAGAAACAACAATCAGACATGAAGACATCTTCAAACCCTCACCTGGAAGAGATGAACCAATCAGAACTGTGATGACGAAGGGCGTGGCTGGCATTGGGAAAACAGTCTTAACGCAGAAGTTCACTCTGGACTGGGCTGAAGACAAAGCCAGCCAGGACATACAGTTCATGTTTCCATTCACTTTCAGAGAGCTGAACGTGCTGAAAGAGAAAAAGTACAGCTTGGTGGAACTTATTCATCACTTCTTTCCTGAAACCAAAGAAGCAGGAATCTGCAGGTTTGAGGAGTTCCAGGTTGTGTTCATCTTTGATGGTCTGGATGAGTGTCGACTTCCTCTGGACTTCACCAACAATGAGATCCTGACTGATGTTACAAAGTCCACCTCAGTGGATGTGCTGCTGACAAACCTCATCAGTAGGAAACTGCTTCCCTCTGCTCGCCTCTGGATAACCACACGACCTGCAGCAGCCAATCAGATCCCTCCTGAGTGTGTTGACATGGTGACAGAGATCAGAGGGTTCACTGACCCACAGAAGGAGGAGTACTTCAGGAAGAGATTCAGAGATGAAGACCAGGCCAACAGAATCATCTCCCACATCAAGACATCACGAAGCCTCCACATCATGTGCCACATCCCGGTCTTCTGCTGGATCACTGGGACAGTCCTGGAAGATGTGATAAAGACCAGAGAGGGAGGAGAGCTGCCCAAGACCCTGACTGAGATGTACATCCACTTCCTGGTGGTCCAGTCCAAACTGAAGAACATCAAGTATGATGGAGGGGCTGAGTCTGATCCACACTGGACTCCAGAGCACAGGAAAATGATTGAGTCTCTGGGAAAACTGGCTTTTGAGCAGCTGCAGAAAGGAAACCTGATCTTCTATGAATCAGACCTGACAGAGTGTGGCATCGATATCAGAGCAGCCTCGGTGTACTCAGGAGTGTTCACACAGATCTTTAAAGAGGAGAGAGGACTGTACCAGGACAAGGTGTTCTGCTTCGTCCATCTGAGTGTTCAGGAGTTTCTGGCTGCTCTTCACGTCCATCTGACCTTCATCAACTCGGCAGTAAATCTGCTAACAGAAGAACAATCAACTGACAATGAATCTGCAGAGACACACTTCTACCAGAGTGCTGTGGACAAGGCCTTACAGAGTCCAAATGGACACCTGGACTTGTTCCTTCGATTCCTCCTGGGACTGTCACTGCAGAGCAATCAGACTCTTCTACGAGGCCTGCTGATACAGACAGGAAGTAACTCAAAAAACGATCAGTTAACAGCCGAGTACATCAAAAAGAAAATTGAAGAGGTTCCCTCTGCAGAGCAAAGCATTAATCTGTTCCACTGTCTGAATGAACTGCATGACCGTTCTCTGGTGGAGGAGATCCAACATTACCTGAGTTTAGGAGGTATCTCTACAAATGAACTGTCTCCTGTTCAGTGGTCAGCTCTGGTCTTCATCTTACTATCATCAGAGGAAGATCTGGATGTGTTTGACTTGAAAAAATACTCTGCTTCAGAGGAGGCTGTTCTGAGGCTGCTGCCAGTGATCAAAGCATCCACGAAAGCTCTGTAAGTGGCATTTATTCATCAATAAATACTCTGCTATCATTCAGCAGGATGAATTACAGATAACTTCTTACTTGCTGTCTCTGCAGACTGAGTGGCTGTAACCTTTCAGAGGGAAGCTGTCAAGCTCTGTCCTCAGTTCTCAACTCACAGTGTGCCAGTCTGAGAGACCTGGACCTGAGTAACAACAACCTGCAGGATTCAGGAGTGGAGCTGCTGTCTGCTGGACTGGAGAGTCCACACTGTACACTAGAAACTCTCAGGTCAGATCAAGTCAGTTTGTTGTAAATTATTAAAGCTGTTTTTGAACTCGGATCATTTTAAACTGCCACTCTCATGTCAAGATTTTAATTTTCACAGAACAGAAAACTGAACTTTCCAGTGTATTTTGTTCTGGTTCAGAGTCCCATATTTTGCCTCACGGAATATGGACTCTGTCTGAGATTCTTAATTTTGTTTTAAAATCATGTGACTTAATATAATGTTATGTTTTTACTGATTCAGTCACATCTCCAACATGTTTTGAGTAAAACAGCTAAGATTTCAACCCGTGCTGAGAAGAGATTATGTTTACTGTTTCACAAAAACCCCACACTCAATATTTCATCACAAATGTTATTTGTCTTCTTGTTCATTATTTCCTCTTCAGACTGGGCGGTTGTAACCTCTCAGAGGGAAGCTGTCAAGCTCTGTCCTCAGTTCTCAGCTCCCAGTCCTCCAGTCTGAGAGAGCTGGACCTGAGTAACAACAACCTGCAGGATTCAGGAGTGATGCTGCTGTCTGCTGGACTGGGGGCTCCACACTGTACACTAGAAACTCTCAGGTCAGTTCAAGTCACAGTTCGTCGTAAATTATTAAAGTCATTTCTCTAAAATTTGTGCTCGGTTCATTTTAAACCGTCACTCTCATGTCAAAATTTAACATTTTACAGAACAGAAAACTGAACTTTCCAGTGTATTTTGTTCTGGTTCAGAGTCGCATATTTTGCATCACGGAATATGGACTCTGTCTGAGATTGCTAACCTTAATTTTGTTTTAGAATAATGTGACTTGATATCATGTTATGTTTTAACTGATTCAATCACATCTCCAACATGTTTTGAGTAAATGGCAAAGATTTCAACCCGTGCTGAGACGAGATTATGTATACTGTTTCACAAAATCTCCACACTCAACATTTCATCACAAATGTTATTTGTCTTCTTGTTCATTATTTCCTCTTCAGACTGGGCGGTTGTAACCTCTCAGAGGGAAGCTGTCAAGCTCTGTCCTCAGTTCTCAGCTCCCAGTCCTCCAGTCTGAGAGAGCTGGACCTGAGTAACAACAACCTGCAGGATTCGGGAGTGGAGCTGCTGTCTGCTGGACTGGGGGCTCCACACTGTACACTAGAAACTCTCAGGTCAGGTTTCAAGAACCCATTCAACTGATGACTAATAAAATAGGATTCACATTAACCTGTGTAGGATTGCGTCTGATACCATGATTTGTCGAACTAAGCCTCAGCAGTAGTTTGTAGACCCACATAATTACTTTCCAGGATTGAGGATTGAATGGGGATTTTTATATCACGTCTCTTGTTTTAGTTTTTGATTTTAAAGATTTATTCTAAATTTGTACCTGGACGAATATGTATCTGAACAAAAAACAATCAAAACATAAAGACACAGCTGTGTATTTACAGCGTGGTTCATCAAGCAGCGGTTTCAGGCTAAAGACCAGACTAATTTCCTCTGTCTGGTGGCCACTTTGATTTACTACTGAAGTCAATGATGTCAAAGACTGAAATGATGTCAAAAACTGAAATGTGACCAATTTGATCCTCTAACTTTTTATGTAGCGCCATCACCAGGTCAACATTTTAATGTGTTTAGCCCTCTGGTTTATGACCAAATACCTGCAGAACTAATGACAATCCCATCAGACTTAGCTGTACTTTGTGTTTACTGCTAACTAGTTCATTAGAAACAAACATTATACTGGCTAAACATGGACATGCATTGCTAGCATTGTCATGGTGAACATGTTAGCATGCTGATGCTAGCATTTAGCTCAACGTACCGCTGTGCCTAAGTACAGCCTTACAGAGCAGCTAGCATGACTGTAGTCTCTTTATCATTGATTCAGCCATTGTGTGTATTTATTTTGGAGGCAGTTTCTTCTTGTATTTGACCCTCGGATCGTCTTCCATGTGTTGTTCTGTGTGTTTGCAGGCTGTCAGGCTGTCTGATCACAGAGGAGGGATGTGTTTTTCTGGCCTCAGCTATGAGCACCAACCCCTCCCATCTGAGAGAGCTGGACCTGAGCTACAATCATCCAGGAGACTCAGGAGTGAAGCTGCTGTCTGCTGGACTGGAGGATCCTGACTGGAAACTGGACACTCTCAGGTACGATAACGCCTGTAGCAGCCACAGTCTCTTCAGTTAATGATGGATATGAGTGTGATATGAACAATCACTCATGTAGGACACCTTTGCTCCAAACCTAAACACTGGTTTAACATAAAAAGGAGATATTTGTGTACGAGGTCTCAAGGAGAACATCTGCAGGAACAAATATGATAACTGTCTGTTAGTCATAATTATGCAGTTTGGACAGATCTCTGCAAGCTGATGGAACTGACTGTCTAGTTTGAGACATATCCTTGTTTCTTACCCAGGGTTGAATCAGTTTCATCTCTCTACAGAGATAGGTCCAGGACATATTTAGCCTAGCTTAGCACAAACAATGGAAGCAGGAGGAAACTGCTAGCCCAGCTCCATCAGAAGGTAAAAAAACAACATTCAGGTAACTTAAAAAGCAGTTATTAGTTAATTTAAACACAAGATACTTGTGCTCAAAAAGAGGATTCATTCTCAGTGAAGAACCTTGGAGCTCTAATCTGCCTCTATACCTGCCAAAGAGCAGTGATTCCTAACACGTCTCTGGGGGTCATCAGGTGGAAACCTCCCTTCAACAGTGTTTCGCCTACTTAGTCCCACTACACCTCCAGGAGGTTAGGCAGTGAACTCCGGCGTCCCAGAGTCACCCCCCCTAGTGCCAGTTCACACTGCTCCTACACAATCCAAACAGCACCGCCACGTTCAACTGACCCAGAGATGCTCCAGGTAGTGGCCAGTACCGATGCTACCATTTAACTATTGCTAATGCTAATGCTAACCGCTAGGAAGAACAGAAGAAGACAATACAGTTCCGATGCTACCATTTAGCTAATGTTACGTGCTAACCGCTACCTGCTAAGAGGAACAGAAGAAGACAATAAAGCTAGATTCACCTATACTGTTAATGTTAATTGCTAGCTACCAATACTAACTGCTAAGATACTATCATACTCTCACCGCTTTAGCTATTGTTAGCTGCTACAATGCTACCACAGGCCTAGATGCCACATGTAACTGCCGATTGCCACACTACCATCATCTACCCCTGCCTCTCACCAACTGCACCAAGAAAAAGCGGGGTGGGAATACAAACCCTGGTTCGGGTAGGGGATAGAAAATAAAGAGGTAGAGTCAAAAGATGAAAGTAGGGATTGGATACAGACCCTTGTTCGGGTAGGGGGTGGAAAATTTAGAAGGTGCTGAAGGTGGAGGCCTAAACCACAGACTAGATTTAACAGCCTCTTCTAACATTTCCTTCAAGAAGCAGCAAACCCTACCATTTCCTTCAAAAAGCAAACAGAGCAGGAAAACAAACCCTAACATTTCCTTCAAGAAGCAAACAAAACAGGAAAACAACCAAAAAGATCAAAAAAACAAGCCAACTCTGTATCTTACCACGCAAACTCACCTGAACAGGCCGCATGGTCCCAAAGAGAGACTCTAGCTGGCCACACCCCCACCTTATCTAAACTTCCTGGTTCTCTTCCTATTGGCAGAGCGAGAAGATGGGGCGGGGAAAGCAGAGCAGAGGAGAGGTGTCTTGTTCAGACTTTAACCTCTTCTCTTGCCGGGTTAGGCATGCATGTCCTCTGCCCCCCCCCCCCCCACCGTCCCTATTTCACCCCCCAACTACTATTATTTCTCCTGATCCATATCCACTGACTAGACCTAGCAGCCTCATCTGACATCTCCCTCACTGTCTTTCTTAAATTTTGCCCATGCACTCCCAGCTCCCTCAACAGTGAAACAGCTGACCCTGCAACAAAACCTCTACACCCCACTTCAACCGGACAGACCCTGGTCTTCCATCCCCTCTGCTCAGATTCTGTCTTTAAATCTGCATACTTAGTCTTCTTCCTTTCATAAGCTGCCTCCACTGAATTTTCCCAAGGGACTGTTAACTCAATAAAATACACAGTCTTTTTACTCATGGACCATAAGACAATGTCCGGCCTCAGATTACTATAAACTATTTCCTGGGGCACAACTAGCTTTCCTCCCAAGTCGACCTGCATTTGCCAATCATCAGCCCCTACCAGGCAGCCACCTACCTGCTTTCTCCCTGACTTAGCAGCTCTATTTTTCTCCCCCTCTCGAACAAACTGCACATCTAACCTCTCCTTTCTAGAACTTCCAGTATTCACCTGCTTCCTTCTCTCCTCAATGCCTGCGGCTAAGCTTCTCAGCACCTGATTATGCCGCCATGTATACCGGCCTTGTGATAAGCTAATTCTACAACCTGACAAAATGTGCTTTAAACTTGCTGTACCTGAGCAGAGTGGGCACGATTGATCGCCCTGTACCCAGAGACTTAGGTTCTGCGGGGTTGGCAACACATCGTATGTCGCCCCTATCAGAAATTTAATACGGCCTTCCTCCATATTCCACAGGTCCCTCCAACTAAGTTTCCTCTTCTCAACACCTTCCCAATTCAACCATTGTCCCTGTTTGGCTTGACCAACTGCTTTTGCCCCTCTTAACAACTCCTCCTGCCTACGCACCTGTTCCACTACAAGCTTTCTTTTCTCCTTTAGACCTGCTTTATTCCACACTGGTTTGCCTGGGCCAAGCCCCAAGCCTCCCCGGCCAAATTGAACATTTCCTACTATTTCTGCATGCCTAAGAGCTGCCTCTGCCTCCTGCACTGCTGCCCTTGGGTTCCATTTCCTCCCCCCAGAAGGATTCGGAACCACATTGCTAACTAACATGTCCTTACTCCCAGATAATAAAAGTTCTGTCCTAACCTTAGTGCATTTAAACTCCTCTGTTAGACTGGATACTGGCAGCTGAAGCATTCCTTTCCCATACAAAGCTACATTGCTCAAGCACCTGGGAGCACCCAACCATTTTCTAATATAAGAGCTAACTAGCCTTTCCATTCTCTCTGCTACAGATAATGGGACTTCATATACTGACATTGGCCACATTAACCTAGGATACAAGCCAAACTGCAAGCACCACAACCTCAGTTTTCCTGGGAGCCCTGATTTATCTATTCTCTCCAGCCCTTCTGCAACATCCTTTCTAAATTGCACAACCTGTTCAACATCATTCAGGTCCACATTGTACCACCGTCCTAGACTCTTAACTGATTTCTCCCTAATTGTTGGGATTTCCTCACCATCTATAGCAAACTTTCTATCACTTACTTTCCCTCTGTATATTGAAATACTCCTTGACTTACTAGGCTTAATCTTCATACTAGCCCACTTGAGATTCTGATTGACTTTATCTAACAACCTCCTTGTACATGGCACTGTTGAAGTTAGCAGTGTCATATCATCCATATAAGCCCTAATTGGTGGAAGACGCATTCCATTCTGCCGTCTCTCTCCACCTACGACCCACTTGGAAGCCCTAATAATTACCTCCATAGCCATTGTGAAAGCTAGCAGGGACACTGTACATCCTGCCATAATACCAACCTCCAATCTTTGCCAGCCTGTTGTGAGCTCTGCGATACTTGCACACAGTCTGATGTCTTGGAAATATGCTTTCACCAAGTTAACAACTATCGAACAACTATAGAACAGGACAGGACTTTTGAGATACTATATTCAAGTGTATTTGTACAACAAACATGGGTCGTAAATATATGAAAGACACCCTCTTCTAGTTCTTGGAAATGTCAGGGACTTTGATATGGAAAGATTTACTCGTCCTTACTTGACTTGTTTAGTCAAGACACTGTGAGACTTATTATTAAAAACAATCACTGGTGGAAGAGCAAAAGAGTGACCAAGGACTGAAACAACAGAGAACATACTGTAAGTTGGCAACAAATTCAAATAAGGAAATGACCTGATAAAGGTAGATTGGAGGGAAGTCTGGAACCAAAGACCACTTTTGAAGTGGGACTCTTGACTCCGACATCCTGTGGGTCAGTGTCAGTGTATGAGGAGGGTGGCGGAGGTGAAGTAATGATGCACACATTGTACATATGTGTATGAGGGTAATATAATGCCCATGTCTGCATGCTGAAAGAGGACATGCTGGTCTGACCCCCCCCCCCTTCCTTTCAGGGTGGAGCCTGCTGGAGTCCGATGGTTGAGACCAGGTCTGAGGAAGTGTAAGTGTGTTTTTATTGTGATTCATGAAAACAAAGCAGCGCACATTCAACCATCTTCAGGACATGAACCGATGATAGATCGATAACTCTTCTTGTTCTCTCCATCAGATTCCTGTGAACTCACTATCGACACAAACACAGTCAACAACAACATCAAACTGTCTGAGAACCGCAGGGAGGTGACATATGTGGACCAGGATCAGTCATATCCTGATCATCCAGACAGGTTTGAGCTGCATCATCAGCTGCTGTGTGGAACTGGTCTGACTGGTCGCTGTTACTGGGAGGTGGAGTGGAGAGGAGACGTTTCTGTATCAGTGAGTTACAGAGGAATCAGAAGGAAAGGAAACAGTATAGACTGTGTGTTTGGATTGAATGATCAGTCCTGGACTCTGGTCTGCTCTGATGCTGGTTACACTGTCTCCCATAGCAACAGAGGAGAATCCATCTCCTCCTCTGTCTCCAACAGGGTAGGAGTGTATGTGGACTGGCCTGCTGGCACTCTGTCCTTCTACAGAGTCTCCTCAGACACACTGATCCACCTCCACACCTTCAGCACCACATTCACTGAACCTCTTTATCCCGGCTTTGGGTTCTGTTTTTGGTCTGGGGTCTCTGTGTCTCTGTGTTCTCTGTAGGAGTTTCTGTTGAACAGACCAGTTGAGTCTGTGCAGCGTCAGTTACATTAATCTCTCGTCATAAATAATAGCAAAAATTCTGTTATTTACATTGTAAACTTCTTCCACTTCCAGTCCGTTAAAGATGGAAGCGTGTGTAAATTGTGGATACGCTGCTGACTTCCACCTTCTGCCGTTAACTCTTTGTTGTAGTATTGTGGCATGAGGAAAGTGACGGCAACCTCCAAGACCCAAGACAGTGACCACAGCCAGAGCAAGACAGGCTTCCCTCAATACACAACCTGAGGGACGTGGACCTCGTTAGTACCAGTCCACTTCATTCAAAGAGCTCCTTTACCACGTACAAGTCTTCAGTTTGGACTAGTAGAAGTTTTGGGTATTCAATTCCATGTTGTGATACTATTCGAGGATTGAACTTTGATTTAGAGTCAAGTCTCGTCTTTGAAAGTAGAAAAACAACTTTGAAAATTGCTGTCAAAGACTTTTAGAAAAGTCTTCAAACTTCACTGGTCTGTGGTAAATGACTGAAGAGAACAACACTTGAAAAACAGTTGCAAAGATGTTTTTAAAAGCCTGTCCTGCTTTCATGGTCTGGATTGTGTCACCTACTTATAACCATCAATACTTGTGACTGTTAAGTTAGTAAACCGGTTCCATTTTTTGTTTCATTTAGTTTTACTACCTTCTAAAGACGCTTTTCACCTGTTGCTATATTTTACCGTAAAGATTTGACCACTTTGTCGTGGGATCAATTTTCTGGCCAACAGTAGTTAAAGTCCTGTTACTGTGAAGCGGAAGTGCCTCGGAACAACAACGGCTTGACCATGAGGTGGTAGACCAAGCAGGCGCACTAAGCCGGGCCAACACGTGCCGGTAGCTTCATGAAATGGGTTTCCAAGGCCAAGCAGCTGCAGACAAGCCTCACATCACAGACGGATGTGAACCAACAGACAGAGTAATGCATTAAGTTCTTGTTTCACTGCAGGTTGCAGATCGTCTCCTGCTTGGCTTTGAGGTGCGTGGTTTTGTAGACCAGAGACAGGAGAGAGTTGAGTTTGTGCGACCGGCTGTTGAGCAGGTCGTTGGGGTCTTGATATTCATGTTTGAAGGGTATTGTGATGCTTCCCTGACCACGCGGATGAACTGCCTAGTCAGCTTTTTAGCGCTGAGTCAAAGAATGCTGCCACTGGACTCTGGTGTTCTTTGGAGAGATGAATCATCTGGCCGCCTGAGTCTGGGTTTGGTGGATGGTGGGAGAACACTACTTATCAGAATGTAAAGTTTGGTGAAGATTGGATCACCTCTCTGTGAAATTAACCTAAATTAACAGGCATTAGTTTTTGCTGTGATGCTTTAATGCACTCTCTGGATGCACCTTCTGGCCACTTCTGTAGCTGTTGGACAACAACGTCCCTCAACAAACACGTTGCCAGTATTGTTGATGTACTTGATGTTTTAGCCAAGCTGACATCTATTATTGAGAATCCCTCCCACCCCCTGCATGACACAGTGGGGGTGTAAATGCTGTACTTACTTTATACCCACCTTGTGCAATTTCTGTCAAAACTGAAATTCTCTACAATTCTTGGCAGTATATCTTTATGGCAATATATATTTTTATCTTTTCTTAAATATAGACCTTTGTATAAAATGTACATATATATACTCAGCTTTTATTTTTTATTTTGTATTTCTCTATTCTGTTATTTTTCCTACTGCTGTCTGCATTTCATTTTAATAAAGTCTATCTTATCTAAACACTGCCTCTGACTCTGTACTCCCACTGTTGGGACTCACATACTTTTAGTTTTCATTGTGTAAGTGTTGAATTGTTGATTTTTTTATTTGATGTATATATGGTAACCATTCGTTTTGGAGTTGGTGTAAAGACATGACGCAGATATATTATCGTCAGGTACAGACAGGTTAAGGTTCAGAGTTAGACAGGCTGCAGGCTCTTGACAAAAACAGTAAAATGTGTTATCTAACCTCATGAACTACAGGTGGTCAATAAAATCTTTCAGGTAGCCCCGAAGGTCTCTGAACGTCTCTCAAAGACCCAGGACACCTCTTCTCAGAAGACTCCTGGAACCTGATCAACATACCTGAAGGAGTGCAGTGAGTTTGCAGTCTGTCCAGCATATCAACAACCGCACTTTGCAACTGCAGCTGGTGTCACCAGCATGACGTCACCTGAACTGGACTGTTGTTTTGGTCTTCGTTCTTCTCCTCACTTGTGTCTCGTCTTTCATGATTTCTTGTAGCCTTTCCTGCAGCTCAGTAAACCTCTTCTTCCTCTTTTCATTCATTAGCACGTTAGCACAGTCACACTCTTGCAGCCATGTTGCTTTGAAACACATTTAATTGAACGTTCAGTAACAAATCCAGAACAGGAGACGCTCTGTAGGCACAGCAGTTTGGGTTCTGAACTGTTTCTGACTGTGTAAAAACTCTTTGTCTTTGTTTTGGCTTCTTCATGAACTCCGTCTGGCTCCGATCCTGCTAAAACTAACCGAATGCACACCAAGTCATGAAGTGTTAGCGGGTCAGTGTAGGACACATACTGGTCAACTTTTAAAAAACAGAGTTTCAGACATCACAACATATAAACTGATACTGTTTGAGGTTGATGTCTTTAGATGTGGTTATATTCAATATTAGCAGCTTATTTAAAATATAAGTACTGTATTTATTCAAAAAGCCACATAAAACAAAACCTTGATGATAGGCAGTGCGAGACTGATCAATTCTGGAATCGATAAATCTGCATTATTTCAGAATCGAGCAGCTCCAGATATCAGTCCGTGTCATTTTCTCTCTTTTCTGGACGTTTTGTGTGAGTCCCAAACTTTACAGGGCCACGCAGAAGGTCGGGGGGTCACATGTCAGTCCAGATCACCTGATCGTGCGGTACATCATGAAGTCGACCGTGGTGCATCGTGGGAACTTCCCGATGGAGCTCTCCTCCACCGGCGTGTAGACTTTGATCTGCCGCATGTGTGTGTCTCTGCCATTCTGGTGGTTGGCCAGCACCGCGATCTGGATCATGAAGGTGCTGATCGGCTCGTTTGTCCGCTAAAACACAAACACGCACTTTTTAAGTCTCCGGCGACCCTCGTCAATGACTGCCTGCCACAAAACACGATTCAGTTTCGGCACAGTTAAGAAAACGATGCTGTTTTCAGCACATCAGCCTGACAAATACAAACATTCCCATTTTTTTCATTTAACAAAAGAAGCCAAAGTTCTCAATAATTAAATGTTTTTGATTGCAATCAGGAACCGTCTGATTAAAAAATATGTAAATGAGATTACTAATGTGACCAAGTACTTCTTGACAGCTCATTACTCTGAGCTACAGACACATTCTGGTCAGTACCAAAAAAGTGTTGAGGCTCAAGACACAGCCGAGATGAAAAACCACGAGAATCATGTCACCAAACGCAAGATCTCACAACAAAAGCAGTTTAGAATGATTCACAACAACATGAATCTGTGGAGTTTCTGACCACTTTCAGCTCAAATGACTATTTTTAAAGTGAAATAAAGTCATGAGTTTCTTACCTGATTCATCAGAGAGATGTGAATCCAACCACTGGGCTCCACCATCTCTAACTGCTGCAGAGAGGAAGAGGAGGAGGAGCATGGTGAGAAGAGAGTAGACCCTTTGAGTGGTGATGAAACTCGGTCATTAAGACTCGGCGGCTGTGAAAGTCTGAGCTTTAAGATGACAATATCATGAAGAGTCGTTACCCTGATCTCCTGCAAGTTGTGGAAGTTGTTGCCCACTCTGACTGAGATCTTACTGGGTGTGTAGCTCTCATCTGATTTATAATCAGCATAAATGCACAGCATCTTCACTGTCGTTCTCCTCCTGAGCAAAACAATTAAAAACATCAGGGACAATAAACACAGACAGCCAGCTGCAGGTGATTAACAAGCCGAAATACACAGGTATCCTCAGCAGAAACAACAAACAGAAACCTGCATCCAAAAGAATGATATAAGCAGTAGCATCGAACACATGCACACCATCTTCCATTCAAAGCAACATGGTTCAAACTTTCAGACATAGCGCCATGAAAAGAGAAGGTCTGATGAGCTGTAAAACACACAGTATTCCTGGAAAGACACCTGTTTGACAAAAAATCCCAACATCCCAGATTTCCCAAGACAATATAGTAAATTTCCAGAATATTCCAGGCATCCCAGTGTTGAAGCATGTTACCTGAACTGTATGTTGACTAAGTGAGGTTGGGAACCATCAGACTGCCAGTAAGTCTCCAGGTTGTCATCCCTCAGCTGATCCACTCCGAAACCTGGACAAGGGCGGAGGAATGAAATGACATCTTCATTTATCACTCTGTATACACACAGCAGTCTGCATATGATGGTTTGGGGCTGACCTGGTTTACAGGAGGAGAGGGACCACACTGCCTGGGAGCCGATCTCCCGGACTGTCCCAGTCCGCTCCAACTGCTTCGGGTCGGCGCCGGGTGGTGTCTTGCTCGGGGTGGCCATCCTTTAACTACAGAAAAAGACAAAAAAAATTATTCATCAAACACTAGCTGGGCTAGTGTAATGTAACACCAAACTCCCTTTAACTTTCTATCATTCTGACGTTTGCTTTGATATTTAAAGATGAAACTTCAGGATAGAATACAGCTTGAAAGCTTATGAGAATTAATAGATCGTTAGAGGAAATTCGTCATGTAAGTGGCACAACTAGTAAGATATTCTTTCGCTAACAGTTACATTTAGTGCCAAATTTCTGGTTTATATCACCGTGGCTTTACTGTATTTTTAAGGAGGAAAACACAGGGAACATAAAATATATTGATCATTTAAACTCAACTTAAGAGTGGACCATAATATTTCAATAATATGGTGTCAATGATTTTATACAAGCAAACATTAAAGAAACGTTTTAATGGAGTTTGGTGTGGAGCCCCAGCTAGCTATTAGCAGCTAATACATTTCCACTGTCTCAAATCTCAAATCCTGTAAAACTTAGTTGACGATAAAAATAAAAGTAGAACTCACAAGCACGGTTACTAAAAGTGTGTTGTCTCAGTGCATCGGATGAGGCTGTTTGACACAAATAAAGTTTAAATCCGCTTTGTTTTGCTACTGCCACTTCGAATCTCCCACTTTTGTGAGCCTATGTCGCTTTTTACTGACGTCACCAACACCGTCGCATGCTGTGTGCGTCTCTCCCGCCATCTTTCCAGCCGGCGTCCAGGAGAGGAACACGTTGCTGGAAAAAATAAGTTTCACCCACAATTATTTGTTTCTAAACGTTGTTTTTCGTCTATTTTCTTCCAAGCCGGGGAACGAGAGCCGAAGGGGGGTGAGTTTTTAACTTACCACACCGTATTTTGTCCCTTTTTATGGTTGTATTGTCATAAAAACTAGCGCCGTTCCCCCACTGAGCAGCTGTCAAAGTGTGGGGCCTCCACTGCTAATGTCGTATAATGTGAAGCTAACCGTTAGCTCACTGTTAGTAGCCTCTAATGCTTGTATTTAACGACAAAGTGTATTTTGCAGTGTAGCCATTCATACATTGACTAACCAATAGGAATACACAAATTCACCTGGTTGATAGTTTGACTTTGTAGTTTTTAACACAATTGCCGTTGCTGGCATAGTGGCCCAAAAAAGATTACGTTTTCTCTTGTACCGGATGCTATTCCAAATTCGGTTGAATAATTTACTATTAAAAGTCAATAAAGCACAATAACAAAAACGTAAACATACGAGGTCACAATTCGGGATGTTTTGTCAATCTTTACGATTGGTTGAGGAGTTCGGCATATCGGTGACTCACATATCAGAAGATTATTTGAGGACAAATATAACTTTGGTGCTGCTCGCCACCGCCCGTCACGTTGCGTTTCGTCGTTTGGATGCAGTTTAAACAAGCGTGTATACAATCTTCATTTTTATCCATGTGTTTTAATTTAAGTGTTAAATGTATGCCGCTTTGAAAAGCCTGATACCACTGGATAGTTAAAGGCCTTAAATCACGTAGCACCAGTCATGTACGCTCCGTGGTGAAACCCCAATAAAATGCCAGACTTTTAAATGGAGTCTGGTGCTTCTCACTCCACCTACAACAGACTGCTAAGTGCTAACCGGACTGGTTTGCAGCAGCTTCATTTGCGTCAGTTCGTCCACCTTAGGCCCGAAATGTAAATCCAATACTCCAAAATACACATTAAAGCCAGAAAGCATTAAGTTTGGTTCCAGTCAGGAACGGACAGAGGCTGGTTTAGGGCTGTGGTAGTAGATCTATGGCGTCCTATTGTTCAAAGCAATGGCTGTGCGTTTTTGTTCAGAATTGAATGTGTTGCTTCAGCAGAGTGAACAGAGTGCTTGTGGACACAGGTTCGAGCCTGGCCACTGTACCCTACATTTAGATATTGTCTGTTGGCTTTGGTACCAGGATGTCACCATTAGCTGTGCATGCTTGTGGCCAGGCAAGTGAATTTAATGACCGTGTGTGTGTGTGTGTGTTGAAAATGTGTCAAGCTTCATTCTTAAATCTTTGAGCTTCTTTACACCTCCATATTTCTGCTTCTCCTCGTCATCTTTTCTCAGGATTAACCATCCAAATAACGCCTGTTCTTCATTCGGTTCTTGTTCAGCTCCGCAGGTGCTAGCGTCCGTCATTCCGGCCCTCCATCATGGCGGATAAAAACACCAGGATCGCCATCGTCAACCATGACAAATGTAAACCTAAGAAATGCCGTCAGGAGTGCAAGAAGAGCTGCCCGGTGGTCCGTATGGGTGAGTGGTCCTTAAGTATTCAGTAGACTCAGCTTCAGCAAAACCACAAACATTTGACGCCTAAATTTGCCTTCAAATGTGTGTTTGCAGGTAAGCTGTGTATCGAGGTCACTCCACAGAGTAAGATTGCCTGGATCTCAGAGTCTCTGTGTATAGGCTGCGGTATCTGCATCAAGGTAACTGACCTGAAGTCAGATTTCTGACTGCGTTGTTAAAATATAAATTGTCTGTACTTATTTCACTTCCATAGGAGGGTTTAAGTTCAGTGGTCACTAATCCTCCAATATTATCTCTCAGGAGATGAGTTGAAAGCGCTAGTAACTGTGTTCACCAAAATCTGCCATTATAATCTCACTGATAACTTTTAACACGATCATTGCAGCCATTATTTTAGTTTAAGGTTGTGCTGATACGGTTTTGTCACTACAGAAATGTCCGTTTGGAGCGTTGTCAATCGTCAACCTGCCCAGCAACCTGGAGAAGGAAACCACACACAGATACTGCGCCAATTCCTTCAAACTGCACCGGTACGCTGCTTAAACTCATCCGCACAGTTTTCATGAGGCACTCGAACAGAAAGGCTTATTCTTCGTATTTTTTTCCTGTCCAGTGTGACCCTGTGACTCCTTTTCAGAGTCTTATTGTGATTATATCATACAAATAATCTACAATGACACCTTTTGTTGGTGTTATTTCTGCTTTAATAGAAGAAGGGACCCGGAAAATCTGACCTCTTCCCCCGTGCTGCACCTTGTGTAACCTCATTTGTTTGAAGCGCGCTGAGCATCGTGCGTTGGCGTGTTTTTAGGCTGCCGACTAACTCAGAGAAAGTGTTGCGATCGAGGTGTAACATAAATTTGTGTGTGTGTGCAGGCTGCCTATCCCCAGGCCCGGTGAGGTGCTGGGGCTGGTGGGGACCAACGGTATCGGCAAGTCCACGGCTCTGAAGATCCTGGCTGGAAAACAGAAACCCAACCTGGGCAAGTACGATGTGAGTGTCCCCCCCCCGTGAAGACGAGAGCGAGGCAGCCATGTTTCTGTAAAGCTGATATGATTGTGGTTCAAAGCGGTGCTGTGCAGATGAGATAAAATGTGGGTGTAGCTGCTCATCAACTGGAACTGGCCTTTAATTCTCTTCATTCTATGAAGAAGCAGCGAATAAACTCCTGCTCACCGAGTGGTTTGTCATAAATGTTGCCTCAGTTAGTCTGAAGCCACAGAAATATTTTAACAAAACTGCTCGTTATTTGCTTAAGCAAAATGAGTCAGGGTCTCATTTATCACTAGCTGCCCATTGCCCCTAGAAATGCGCAAATCCTAAATATCGCAATAAAAAACGGTAATGGAAACACCTAAATCTCGAAAAATCCTCTCAAATATTGCAAAAACATTTTTACGCTCTCATGAGGTGTTTTTTTTTTTTCAGACGTGTTGATATTTAGGTGTATCACAAAAGTGTAATGGAAACACTTTTTTTCGAATTTACACGTCTCCGAGGTCAGCGGACTCCCCGTTTCGGGCCGGCCGCATGCAGTCAGATATAACGTCTTGTCAGTTTTGTAGTGTTTGTATGTTTTCTGGATCTCAATAAGTAGCAGACAAAAACACTGCAGCTGTTCCAGCTGTCACGCTGGCTGATCTGTTAAAGACAATCTGACAGCTGTGATTTCGTCCTGTGCGCACTGTGTTAAATCTAATCATTCCGTTTTCATGAATCGTGAGATGAACTTGTGATGAGTGTGTGCACCTCAGCTATGTGGGAGACACGTGTGCACGCCATTAACTTATACTTATACTAATATTTACACATAATTGCTGATAGAAAATATGTTTAAAGGACACTTCAGTAATTCACAGTCCTGTATTCTGCTGCTGCTCCGCCGGCGCTGTCAGAGCGAGCCTCGCGTAATAACAAAGTGATCAATAATAGGCCATTAAAATCACTGATCACTCTAAGTCAACAGATAATTTCTTTATTTCACCTTCAGCATGTGCTTTTTAATTATAAGGCTTTGTGTTTTACCGACGCACAGCACGCACACACATCTCGCGGGACGTCCGAGAACTTACGAGAATTTCGACTGGTTCGCAAAACACCGTTCAATGGAAACACCTGCAAGTCGCATCCGAACTTTGCCGAAATTTCAGAAATATCGCTTTTATTTTGCGAACAACTGTAATGGAAACGCAGCTAGTGTGTTCCAGGGTCTTTGCTGTCATACAGAGTAGTCACATGACACTGTTTCTGTAAAGCTCATTACTGCTGTACAGCAGGGCTGGACGGTACGATGGGGCATTTCCACCATCGTTCACGGAGTGTGAACTGCTACAGCGAGTCAGGGTGTAGCTGCTACGTTCTGTTTGTTTTGAGCTGTGACTCTCCGATGCAGTGCAGTCAGGAGGAACTGTTGAACATCGATAAATCAGCTGGTCAGTTTGTTTTTCACATTGACTGTGATGTTGTTTGTGCGTGTGTGTTGATTATATGTGACTGTGTGTGTTTTCTGTTCCAGAATCCTCCAGACTGGCAGGAGATCTTGACCTACTTCAGAGGTTCTGAGCTGCAGAACTACTTCACCAAAATCCTGGAGGATGACCTGCGGGCCATCGTCAAACCGCAGTACGTCGACCAGATCCCAAAGACCGTCAAGGTACGAGTTCGAGCTCGACGCGTCGAGGTTGCTTACGGCGCCGGAGACGAAATTTAGGACTGCATTTAATTCTCCATGTCTGCCTCCAGGGATCAGTAGGCGCCATCCTGAGCAGGAAAGACGACACAGAGACGCAGGACCTCGTCTGTCAACAGCTCGGTACACACACACACACACACACACACACACACACACACCCTGTATATTCATGTGTGGAGGTGTACATTTATACAGCTATAATCAGCACGCTCATAGAGGTGAAAGGCAGCACGTCGGCCTCTAAATCAGAAAAAACAGAGATGAAAAGTGAATTAGTTCACTGACAATCAGTGACTTGTCAAGTAGATTTTCAGAAACGAGTTTGTTTTGCTCAATGAATAAAGGACGAGAAAAAGAAGAAATAAATCCTGCAATTGTACAAAATACTGACTGAAAGAGCAGCAAAACATGTGCATGTGTGAAAATAATAAGCTGAGATTTAACGTACATTAATGAAACGTATGGAGTGGATGCACAGAAGTGTCTTCTGTTAAATGAATTCCTCGTGTCGGGAAGAGACATAAAGATCAGCGTGACGTCCCCTCTCGAAGTAAAAACACTGAAATAGAATAGTAAGACTAAAAATTCATCTTCCGGATGAAGAGTGACTTACGCTCATCGTACGCTGAAGGCTGCTCAAACAGGAAGTGAAGCTTATGTCTGTCTTCAGCTTCTCAAACGTGATCATTTGCTTCGTTTCTCTGTTTCATAAAGTCCAAACAGTCCAAAACTCGATGTGAAGCGTCACCCGGGAGCGTTTTATTGAATAAGCCATCGTCAAATCAGGAAACATAATTGTCGTTGTAGCCTCCTTAGTTTGAATATTAAAGTAATGGAACAGGTTGAGTAACTGCACTTCATTCATGAGGAAACAAGTGAAATGTTGAGACAGAACTCTGCTCTTTGCTTTATATCTAAAATATGCGTGTCTATATTGTGATTGGTTGTTTTTTTTTTGTTGTTGCCGGGCAGATCTGAGTCACCTGCGGGAGAGGAACGTGGAGGATCTGTCCGGAGGAGAGCTGCAGAGGTTCGCCTGCGCCGTCGTCTGCATCCAGAGGGCCGACATGTGAGGAAACGAGCCGCCGTCGAGCGCACGTCAGTATTTGAACTGTGAACTTGAACGACTGACAGCTGCGTCCTCTGTTTCCTCTGCTGCAGTTTTATGTTCGACGAACCGTCCAGTTATCTGGATGTGAAACAGAGGCTGAAGGCTGCCATCACCATCCGCTCACTCATCACTCCAGACAGGTAAGACTGTTCATTTAAAGGGATAATCCGTCGTTTATTCCTCCAGATGTGATGTATGTGATCGGGACGTTAGTGGGATAATAAAATAAATATGTCAACCAGAAAGACGTAACCATAAGTCAGATTTCCACCTGATACCAACTGATCAAGTTGGAAAAGTGATCAGCAAACTTAATGATCAGTTTACTGTAGCATGTTGAATAAAAACGTGGTTTTGATGAGACCACGCAGGCTTCCTGGACCTTTATTGATCCCACGTGAGCCTGAAAGAGGTTGATTCAGCTGCTACTGATGCTCGATCGTGTCTTCAGGTACATTATTGTGGTGGAGCACGACCTGAGTGTGTTGGACTACCTGTCTGACTTCATCTGCTGTCTGTACGGAGTCCCCAGCGCATACGGCGTGGTCACCATGCCCTTCAGCGTCCGAGAGGGTAAAACCTCAAAAACACACTGAAAACACAGCTGACCTGTTAACACTGAGCTGAATGTGCTTGAAGTTTATTTGTTATTATTTATTTTCAGTTGGTTTTTCTTATTCTTGACCTCAGGTATCAACATCTTCCTGGACGGTTACGTCCCCACGGAAAATCTCAGGTTTCGGGAGACCTCATTGGTCTTCAAAGTGGCTGAGACGGCCAATGAGGAGGAGGTGAAGAGACTCAGGCACTACCAGGTCTGTTCGTTCAGCAAACACTTCCTCATTCCCACATTCCCCCCCTTCTTTCCTCCGTTCCCGTCGTTTCATCACCTTCTTCACCCCGTGCTGATGAGCTGATGTGTGTCGTTCTTCAGTATCCAGAAATGAAGAAGACGATGGGCGAGTTCACGCTGGAGATCAAAGCGGGAGAGTTCACGGACTCTGAGATCATGGTGATGCTGGGAGAGAACGGTAAGCTGTAGTTAGCACCGAGCTAAAGCTAATGCTACGATCTGCAGGAAATCCTCACTCGTCAAGGTCATCATGTTCAGCTTGTGTCTGAACTCAGTCAGAGAGGAAGAGGATTTATTGGATTTATATTTTGGGGTTCAGTCTGAATATTTATCTTGTCGTAGCACAGTAGAAAAGTCCTGATTTAAGCCAAGAGTTCGTCATTTTGCCACATACGGCTGCTCGTGTTAAACAGCATCAAACATTTGTTAAAGTACAGATCTTAATATTTCCTATAATAAGACATAAGTCCCGTTTCAGCCGAGTTACCTCTTGTCTCTCTTCTCCCCTATTTGTTATCTCTTGACCTCTGCTAGCTTGTTTCCAGCTGGGTCACATTAGATGCATTGGCCAATCACACACACGCAGGAGCTCATTCCAGCTCGCGGAAGCTCCTTTTCTGCCGTTTATCTCACGATCGTGGCAGTGAAATATAAAACCGCTGCTGCTGTTCCAGGGTTATGAAATCCTGTCTGAGTTTTAAACCAGTGTGCAGTGTTTTAGTGTCCGATCAGCCTGTCAACACACTTCCTGGACCATGTTTCATTGTCTCACTGGTGCCTTAAACGGCAGGACGGCAGCGACGCAGCGCTGTCATGAAGAAAGATCAAAGAGTGGTTACAAACATGCTAACATGCTGATGTTTAGCAGGTATGACGATGTTCGCCATCTTAGTTTAGCGTGTTAGCATGGGATCCATGAATGTCTGTGCAAGATTTAATGTCAGTCCGTCCAACAGCTGTTGAGACATTTGGACAATTCAGTGACGTCCAGACCAGAATATGAAGAATCTGCAGGAGGGTCGATTTCTTCTTCTCTGCGTTTAATGTTTGTATTTCTGTCTGTGTGTCTGCAGGCACAGGAAAGACCACCTTTATCAGGATGTTGGCTGGAGGACTCAAATCTGACGGGGGAGGTGAGAGTCTCTCTCACACACACGCACACACACACACCATGTATAAACACACACTCACCTGCTCGCTCTCTTTCAGGTGAGGTTCCCATCCTGAACGTCAGCTACAAGCCTCAGACCATCAGCCCGAAGTTCAAGGTCTGTTCAACGAGTTTCTTCATCCACAGTCGGTGCTGATGTTAAAGGATCGTTCTGCTGTTTGCTTTGACACGTAGAGCAGGAAGACCCGTCAGTGGAAGGATGCAAATGTTCATTATTTGTTAATCAGTTCATATGTGGTCTGTATAATCTCAGCAAATAGTGAAAAACGCCTCAATGATGCCTTCAAATCCTTCCGTGAGCAGGAAGTGGGGGTCGAATGTGAGGATGTTTGCTGCTTTTGAAGCGACGGTCAAGTGAAACGTTTGCAGGTGTGACGAGTCTGTTTGTGTCTGCAGGGCAGCGTCAGAGCGCTGCTGCACGAGAAGATCAGAGACGCCTACACTCACCCGCAGTTCATCACCGACGTCATGAAGCCGATGCAGATCGAGAGCATCATAGACCAGGATGTAAGACACGCACACACAGTCGCTCTCATAGTGCAACACGTAAATAACACTGAAATATCTTGGAGAATATTCAGACTCACCTTGAAGCCTCCTCCTCCTCCTCCTCCTCCTCCGCCCTCAGGTGCAGAACCTGTCTGGAGGTGAGCTGCAGAGAGTCGCTCTGACTCTGTGTTTGGGGAAACCAGCTGATGTTTATCTGATCGACGAGCCTTCGGCCTACCTGGACTCTGAGCAGAGATTGATGGCCGCCAGAGTCATCAAGAGGTACCAACACCTTTTCTTCTTCTGTTGTCCCGACTTCTTTTCTTCACTTCCTCCCCTCATCCGTCTTCTCTACTTCCTCCACCCTGCTGCTAACCGACGCCGCCGTTTTCGTGCGCAGGTACATCCTCCACGCGAAGAAGACGGCGTTTGTGGTGGAGCACGACTTCATCATGGCGACCTACCTGGCCGACAGAGTCATCGTGTTCGACGGTATTCCCTCCAAGAAGACCTCGGCTAACACGTAAGACCCAGAAAGCCGCGTTAAAATCGCCGCCGCCGTCAGCCGAACGCTCGCTGCGATGCTGACCGAGTGTCCTCTCAGTCCGCAGAGTCTGTTAGCCGGGATGAACCGGTTCCTGTCGCTGCTGGAGATCACGTTCAGAAGAGACCCGAACAACTTCCGACCGCGGATCAACAAGCTCAACTCCATCAAGGTACAAGCGCACATCTGTTGGTCAGACTAAACGTTTGAATACTTCAGCAAACGAGTAACTGATTAATTAAGAAAAGAATAGTTTCAGCCCCACATGGCGGTGACGTCAGTTAATTAGAGCAAATAAAGATTATTTTCATCATCAGTTAATCAATAAGTCCAAATATTAGAAGTGATTAAATGAAAGCATGAATGAACCCGCCATTTTGATATTAATATATTTAATTTACTATCAGCAGCAAAAAACAACAAATATTCACCTTTGAGACGCAGGAAACTGAGGTTTTTAGTTTTGTTTCAACAGTTACTTCAATTATTGAATATCAAGTTTTCCTCAATCATCTTTTATTAATCTAATAATTGTTCCAACTCTTGGATCAAACATTAATTGCAGGATTAAAGGATCGTGCTGGTGATTTTTGCATATTTTTTGTCCATTAAACTACAGTTAACACATTTTAATGTATTTTTAAGCAGCTTAGAAACACAATTAAGGCTGCTTTTCTTTAGAGTCTCCTAATTAGATTTCCACACTTTCAGTTAATGAATGGAGATCAATGGCTGCCTGGACCAACAGGATAAAACCGGTGTCCAACAACGTGTTCAAACATGTTTGGTGGCCGTGAGTCACAGTTAACCTGCAAACACAGAGATGAGCCATCACTGACCTCTGCTGGTGACTTGTAGGAATTACAACTAGTAAAGCTGATCTGCAGATATAAAGTGAGCAAAAAACATTAATCTGTACTGTGAACATGAGTGTTTTTCCAGCAGTGATGATATAAATACAGTGTTTTTACCTGTTGAACTACAGAGGAGAGCTGCAGTGTTTATATCCCAGGACAGATGCTGCCTGAAGGCTTCTGTACACTAAAACAGGACTGATTGTTAAGGTTGTCTTACCGATAAAGTTGTGTTTAAAGAGACACTGAACTATGCCCTGTTTCTCACAGGACACAGAGCAGAAGAAGAGTGGAAACTATTTCTTCCTGGACGACTAAGACGACTTTCTGCGTGACCACCTGTGACTTCCTGCGACGCTCTGGGGGGGTGGGGGTCTCCGTTCAACACCTGGGAGCGTTCACGGTCAGAGCGCAGCCTCGACATTTACCACAAGTACATCCAGGCTGCGTTCAGCAAACAGCAGACATGTTAAAATCATAAGAAAGCAAATGAAAACCCATCAGCCTTTGTGTCCCGGGCTGCATTCTGTAGCAGCAATGTTGTGAAACGTTAAAAATAAAAAGTGCATTGCATTCTGTGTCAGTCAGCCTGAACATACTGGGCCGAATTCACGAGCCAGCGACATTGTGGAACATTTAGCAGCGTATTTTAACACTCATGCATTTACAACAAATGACAATAAACTGAAGCTACCTGATCCAAGAACAGTCTCTCTCTTCATTTACTCGGTCTCTGATGGTGGGGGCAGCTTCTGCAGCAGCTGTCAAATACTGTGTGAACACACTGACGGCAGGTAGACCAGAACCTCTTCCTGTAGCAGCTGCTAAAGGTGGAGCTAATCTTAACATGGATTTAGTGCTGCGTAGTTTCATCTCTAATGATACATCGTAATTCATCTGTTTTATACTAATAATCTGAATCTGTAAAGAAACAAAGCTACAACTGCTAAATGTACTTAAGCAAAAAAATAAATTAAAATAGTTGCCAATTAATTGACTAACTTCTCATTTCAGCTCCACTTTTAGAAATCTTTGAGAAGTTTGTTTTCCATTTGTAAAGCAACTAAAGCTGTAAAAGAAACACACTAGCTAGTTTAGTGTGTTAGCGTGCTAACATTTGCCAATTAGCACTAAACGCAGTTCAGCTGAGTCTGACGGGAACGTCTTTGGTCTCGATCACAAAGTGTTGGACGGATGGAAATGCTGACCTGATGGTGGCGCTAGAGGAAGCATCAGAAGATCAAAGTTGCGATAAGCTTTTTGCTGAGATACTTCAGTCTGAAGGTGTTTCCAGAATCCTCAGAGTCCAAAAACCATCTGGATTAAAATATTTTGACAGATTTTTCACCTGTTTCTACGTTCTGACTTCACTCGTCCAAACGAAGACGGTGAATTAAATCATGCCAATTTTTTTTTTTTTAAATCAGCAGTGGAAACTAAGTTCTACACTCAAGTACAATTTTGAAGTACTCATACTTTTATTCCATTACAGTTACTTGATAACTTTTGCTGTTTACTTTGCAGACTGAGATCAATAATACAAAACAAAGCAACCAATAGCGTTTGATGAATTAAAGATCAAGTTGCTTAAACATTTAAATGATTAACATAAATAATTCAATAACTTGAATGCCGTAATATATAGGATTCTCACATGTGCCAGTACACATGAGTAATTTTACTTTTGGTACTTGAACAATTACAATGCAGGACTTTTACTTGGAATAAAATATAATATTTTTAAACATAATATTGCCGATGCTGACTTTGGAGAATGAACAAAGCATTTTTTCGTCCTCATGGTCGAGTCTTTGATGAGTGGAATTAAAAGCATTCAGAGATTTATTTTGAGTGAAATCAGATGCTTTCAGCTCAGCGATCAAATGCTGTTAACCCAAGAAGAACATCTGATTTAAACCAAGAGGCGGCGACGAGAGCAACATCTGAACCAAAGTTTTATTATTCAACCGCATAGAAAAATCCAACACAGACAACAACAGCCTTTGTTCTATACAGCAGATTCCCAAACTCCAACTCGACTACAGCAGGAGACAAAGACACAAGACCGTGAAAGGCGGCAAACGTAAGGCACTGAGTCTCCACAGCTTTCTGAGCTGATCGGACGCGACAAAAGAAAAACAAAGCCGGCGAAGACAAAAAACAAAAAACGAGACAATAACAGGAAAGGAAGGGACACGAGACGAGCAGCAACGATTAAAAAATAAATCTAAACACCCAACTTCCAAACAGCCTCGAGTGAGTTCAAGTCGAGCTCTTTGCCGTCGGACTCTTCAAATCCGAGTCTTCTGAACACTCTCGGAGTTCCAGAGCAGCGATTCAACTCAAACTGCTCTCAAATTACACTTTTTACAGATTTTTGTTGCTTTAATCCTCGCTTGTTTGGTTTTAGCTCACAGTGCTAACAGATGCTAACAGGAAGTGCTCGCTGAAGCTGGTTGATGCTTGAGTATGTTTAAATGTCTGAAGCTGCGTGGACATGCTAAGCTCTCAGTAGGTGTGTAGCATGCTAGAGTCTTAATTTTGACTTCCTTTAAAGGAATAGTTCTACATTCATGGGAAAAATTAGAGGAGATTGAAACCGCTCTTGTTCGTACGGTAAATATGTAGCTGTGGCCAGTAGATGGTTAGCTTAGCTTAGCACAAAGGCTGGAAAGAGACAGCTAGCCTGGCACATAACCCACAGTAATAACACAAATTGTTGTTTTCACCCCTAAAGTTTTTGCTTCATGCTAAGCTAAGCTAACCAGCAGCAGCTTCACATTCGGCATACAGACTTGAGAGTGGTAACAATCTTATCAAACAGCAAAACGCAAAACAAAGAGTTAAAATTCCCCAAAAATGTCTGACTGTTCCTTTAAAGAACGATGCAGTGCGATGAATATTCAGAGCGCCGCAGACGTTTCTTCTAACGTCACGTTAACGTGGTGACAACCTCCACGCAGCCCGACTCTGAGCATGTCTACGATCCCAAAAATGCTCGTTCAGAAAGAAAACACCTTCTTTAAACCCAGGCGTCCGTGCGTGTCGTTAACTGCTGAGAAATGTAAACTTGCATTTGCTAACATGCTACGCTAATGAGCCAGCTAATATGAGCTTGATAAAGAAAATGTGATAGTGTTCATGTTTCCGCAGCGAGGTGAAGCATTTCAACGTCAATCAAACACACAGATGGAGTTTCAGACTTTCCAACTGCAGGCGAAGACACAACACGGACGATTGGTCGAATTGATCGCTTCTGGTATCTATTTTTTATGTGGAATCAATCGCATCCACCAATGAGATCTACAGTTGGTGACGGAGGAAGGAAAGACGTCAAAATGAAACAGAAAATGTCCAAATAAGAACGAGCAGAAAGCAACAAGACTGGGGGAGAAAAGGACGAAAAAAAAATATCACCTTCTGGTGTCCTCTCCTCTCATTGGATGAGAGCTAGTATCCCCTCTCCCGGCCCCTCCCCTGGTAGGAGGAGTTATACTGGATATAGCTTAACCCCGCCCCTGCCTCTCCTCCATGTCTCCTCCTGTTTGACCCCCTGCCTGGATCATGGCCTCCTCTCCCTCTCCCTCCTCCTCCTCCTCCTCTTCTGTGGTTCCTCCTCGACCCTCGGTGGTTTATGGTTGTGGGTTTGAATCCCATGTGCTCCTCCCAGTCGTCCTCTGTGCTGCAGCCGACGGACAGAGGCTCTGCCATGGCAGCGGTCTGCAGGTAGACCCCCTGGCTCGGCTCCGGTGCCCCCAGCGAGACGTACGTGTTGGTAGGATTATGTAGTTTTTGCTGACCCCGGTAACCACGAGAGGGGATGTTGTCACCGGGGACGGTTGCCTTGGAGATGATGTCATAAGGTGATGGAGAGCCACATGTGCTGCTGGTCTTCATTGTTGTCATGGAGACGGGGACATCCTTGATGCCAGGGTTTGAAACCAGCTGAGAGACACAGAAGTTTCAACTTGATTTAGTACTACTACTGTAAATATACTACTGGAAATACTACTGTAAATATACTACTATAAGTGCTACAACTACTACTGTAAATATACTACTGTAAATACTACTGTAAATATACTACTATAAGTACTACAACTACTACTGTAAATATACTACTATAACTACTACAACTACTACTGTAAATATACCACTGTAACTACTACTGTAAATATACTACAATAACTACTACAACTACTACTGTAATTATACCACTGTAACTACTACTGTAAATATACTACTATAACTACTACAACTACTACTGTAAATATACCACTGTAACTACTACTGTAAATATACTACTATAACTACTACAACTACTACAGTAATTATACCACTGTAACTACTACTGTAAATATACTACTATAAGTACTACAACTACTACTGTAATTATACCACTGTAACTACTACTGTTAATATACTACTATAAGTACTACAACTACTACTGTAAATATACTACTATAAGTACTACAACTACTAGTGTAAATATACCACTGCCATGGCTATACTATATGATCATATTATTGCACTGTTCTTAATTGCACCTTCAATGCTGTTTGCACCCCCCCCAACTTACTTACAGTCTAGGTCTGTAACTACTATAAGTACTACTGTAAATATACCACTGTCACTAATACAACTACTACTGTAAATATACCACTGTCACTACTACAACTACTGTAAATATACAACTACTGTAAATATCACTGTAACAACAATTACTACTGTAAATATACCACTTTAACAACCACTACTAAATAGACCACTGTAATCTTATCTGTGTGTGTTATCTGTTTGTGTGTGCGTGTGTGTGTGCGTGTCTGTGTGTGTGTGCGTGTTATCTGTGTGTGTGTGTGTGTGTCCGTACGATGGGATAGTTGTTGAGTGGCGGGTCCACCAGCAGCACCGCTCCCAGCTCCTTCTTGTGGGCTGATGGGGAAACACAAGCTTCTGATTAAACTCTACACTGGGACATTTTCTATTTTGGCTCCCCCTGGTGGTGAGATTTCAGACACTCATTACCCAGAATTCCTGTGTGCTATCTGTCAATAATTTATACCAATCATGAAAAGATCTGATCGGAAGCCTGAAAGTTGATCTTTTTGTGCAAATGTAAACATTTCAAAGCATTTTATTTTAGCAATAAAAACTGTCTACGTACCAAAACCAGGAACCACCACTGGTCTATTGTTATTAGCATTAGCCAAGTTAGCAGCAGCGAGCCCAGGGGCTCGGCCAGGTCCTTGTCCAGGAACTGCGTCCCCATTAGCGTGCTGACGCTGCTCCATCGCCCCCTGGCTCGCCTGGAGCTCTTCATGGGCTGATGAAGACTGATATCCCAGCGAGGAGGGGGGGTACGGAGGTACGCTTGGAGGGTACAGTGGGTGTCCCGGCCCTTGACCTGGATGGTAGCCCTGAGACAACGGTGGATATTGTGGACTTGGGGTGGGATACCCTACCGGGAAGCTGGGGTTTCTGTGTGAGGGCATCTGGAGCTGTTGCCATGGCAGCGAGGGGCAGGACATCCTGTGGGGTGGAGGCTGGGCGGCAGGGTACCCAGACTGGTTGAAGGAGGGGTCACTGGGGTTGGGGGGCTCAGGGAGTGGGAGTTGGTGGTCATATTGAGGAGGTATGGACACTGAAGTTGGAGGGTACTGAGGGTGGGGGTATGCTTCCTGGTGCCTGATGGGGGGGTTGGAGGGAGGGTAGCTGGGGGTAGGAGAGGGGGAGCGGGAGGGGATCTTGGGGTGCATGGTGTGGGCCTGCTGGAGGGGGAGGAGGTATATGTAAGGGGGGAACATGGGCATGGAGTAGGCCTGGAGAGAGAGAAGCAGGACTGAGTCAGCTCACTTTCTGCCTTTGGCACCAATTAAAAGTTTGATGTAGCGTTAAGTTCAACACGTTACGTTTTGACTGGATCAGTTGCCAGGCAACCAGAGAAGAAGAAGTTAGTGGTCCCAGAGACAGTTTTTGTAAAGATTAAAACTAGAATTATCACCTCTTGATTGTTTGCCTCCACCATCAAGTTACAGTTTACCTCCATGTCTGTTCACATGATGTGAAGTTAATTAAAAGGTGTTCAGTGTATTTTTTGGCTAATTGTAATTTCTCACTATATTGATTCCCGTGAATAACGTCCACTGAGAAACATGCTGTCATCACTCTGAGAGTATCTGTCCAGAGGACTGACTGAGAGCTTCATCACATGAACAATCACCTGAAGATCAATATCAGCACAGCCAATCAGCTCGCAGTGACTACGATGCTTCAAACATGGCCGCTGCTGCAGAGAAGCTACAAACTGTAAAACGTGGAGGCTTCACACATGTTGAACCTGCAGCTCAGACGATCTGAACAATCAGATCTGTCTGAAGGTGGACCGCAAAGACAACATGCTGATGTCACAGTGAAGCTGACCTTTGACCTTTTACACAGAAAATGTCATCACTTCATCATTTTATCCTCCGAGACATTTGTGTGAAATTTTGTCATAATTAGCATCTGAATTCTTCAGTTAACATGTTTATGAGGTCACGGTGACCTTTGACCTCAGTTCATCCTCGAGTCAAAGTGAACATTTCCCTACAGACCGTCACCGACGCAGAGCCAAACAAACTCCAGCATATCTGTGATCCAATGGGCCACAAGGGGGCACTAGTTAGTGTTAATCACCATCATTTTCCATCGAGGTCTTTGTCTTACCTTGACGCCCAAGTTGAAGAAAAACCTCAAGATGTTGACATCTGCAGAGGAAGACAAATGATGAGGTATTTTTCACTATTTTCTGATATTTTATGCACAATGACAAGAGAAAAGTCAGATGTATCAATGATCAGTATCAGCTACTATAACCCGGAACCTTCTGTCCGGCTCACCTTGCGGCAGGTCGTCCCCTGATTTGCTGGAGGAGATGGGCGGAGTCGGAGCCACGTCGCCCGCGGTGCCCTGGGGGAAGCCGGGGTACAGGGGGTCCTGGTAGAGCTGGGACAGCTGCTGAAGAGGAACGGCTCCTGGGATGGACTGGGGGTGAGGGGAATGTGCAGTCGGTAAGTGGGGCTGGTGAGGAGGGTGAGGAGGGCGGGACTGCTGGGAGGGATCCTGAGCCGGAGAGTCGGGCTGAGGCTGGGCGGGAGGGAGGGGGGCCTCTGTTTGATTTTGGGCGATGGGGTTCTGGGATTGGGTCAGGGTGGCAGAGAGAGAGACAGGGGGGTGTGGGACTTGGGAGGGGTGAGGAGGCTGGGCCTGTTGGACCTGCAGGTGAGGATGGGTGACAGGTGGTTGGGGCTGCACGGCGGCAGAGGTGGGAACTGAGGCCTGGGAGGTAAGAGGGTAGGAAGCTCCTGGAGCTGCGTGAGAGGCCTGGACCTGGGCCACCTCAGACTGGGACTGTGAGGGGCACTGTGTCTGAGACTGGGGCTGGAGTTGAGAGACGGGGGCCTGGGGCTGGGCCTGAGGGGTCTGGAGGACAGACGGCTGGATCTGGGTCTGTGGCAGAGAGGCCCCTGCAGTCTGAGACTGAGGCTGGTGCTGAGGAAGACATGACTGAGGGAGGGGGGGCTGGACCTCAGTCGGCATATGGGGCATAAAGGTTTGGTTGAGGGGCAGAGAAGGCTGGGTTTGGGTCTCACCCTGGGTTATTGAGGACTGGGTTTGGGTCTGGGACACAGAGATCTGGCTCTGGTTTTGAGACACCTGAGGATGAATCTGGGAGAGGGGGGGCTGGCTCGTGGTGGACTGAGATGCAGTCAGGGTTCCTCCTGTGTTTGTCAAAGACTCTGAAGAAAGAGAGAAGACACGAAGACGAGTCAGACCAGACTAGACGATCACTGCACCGACGACACAAAAGGAGAAAAGATGGATTTCTTACTTTGTGCTGAAACTGGCGGAGCCTCGTGGATGTGATGATGGAGAGAGGAGGTCTGGGCTGAGGAGGAGAAGGAGGGCGGACTGGGGGAGCGGGGGAGAGAGGAGAGAGGTGGGGAGGAACGGGGGAGGAAGCCCTGTGCAGCGGTGGGAGAGGGAGCGATGGGAGCGATGAAAGTAGGAGTCGGTAGTGAAAAGGAAGGAGGAGGAGATGATTTGCGAGGAAGAGAGGAAGAGGACGGGGAAGACGAGGAGAGGGCGTGGGGGGTTGGGGGTGATGACGCCGCAGGGAGAACAGGGGGGAGCAAGGAGAAGAGAGAGGCAGAGGATGGGACGGAGGGAGGCACAGCACCACCTGCTGCAGGAGGTTTAGTGTTCGGTGCAGCAGCAGGAGGAGGAGGAGGAGAACTGGGTGAAGCCCCAGCAGCCAAAGCATAAGACTGTGTGTTTGTTTTAGCAGTCGGGGCAGCACAGGCGGGTGGCAGGCTGGAGGGTGTAGCAGCGGCAGCGGCCAGCAAAGCGGGACTGGCGTCCGAGTCTGCAGGCGGAGCAGCAGCAGCGGGGGTGGGGTTGGTGGGTGTGGTAGCAGGTGCAGTGGCAACAGCAGGGCCCGCAAGAGGCGGGGTGGAGGATTTGGGTCTGTCGCCAACAGGGGGAGACGGAGCTCTGACGTCTTCGACCGGACTCTTCTGTAAACGCACAGACGAAACGTCTCCATGGCGATTCGTCGCTGGCTGAGTTATCGTGTTTGTGACTGTTGATCAAACTTACCGTCTTGTTTCTTTGGGATCTTCTTTTCTCTCCTCCCTTCTTCCTCCCTCCGTCTCCCTGCAGCCCCGACTGGGTCTGTGGGGGGAGAAACACAGTCACTACAAAGACTGAAACCTCCTGAATAACTGAGGCTAAACCTTTAGAAGGAAGCTTTATGAAACTGGGTCTGTATGTTCAGACTTTGGTTGATGGCGGCCATGTTTTTTGATTGATCTAGTCCTATTTATTTCCTGTTTGTCAAAAAATTCAAAACGGTGGAAAATCCACCACAGAGGACTAAATGGCCCAGGAGGTTTTTTTTGTGGAGCACACGGGGGGCGTTGCCTTTCCTAATTGTGTTTTTGGCCTTAATTACAGCGCCACCATCTGGCCGACTGGGCTCATATTTCCTGGGAAGCACTTGTACGTCATTTCCAGAGTTTGGTGTTTGAACCGAGGCACGAGACGACAAATCATAACTTTAATAAGCCGACACAAATACAGCAGAGCTCTGCTCTTCAGGGCCTGAACACCAAGACCAGATCTATGACTGTCTTTCTGACCACTTCCTCTGAACTGACCCCGAGGGCGGGGAAGCTGTGCTCGTCTCTGAGCTGGATCTCCACCAGCGCCACGTTCCTCTCCTCCTCCTCTTTGGCCAAACGCTGCTCCTCCGTCAGGCCGAACGCAGCCTCCACCGAGCTCGCAGACTTCCTGTAAGAAACACACAGATCATGAGATCTGTTAAACACTCTTACTGAACACGCACGCACGCACGCACGCACACACCTGTTGGCTTTCGGCCCTCCCTGCTCCTCTGTGGGGGCCTGCGGGGGCCAGGAGTGCTGCTTCTGCACACGCCCGCTGGGGCCCGGTGCTGTTGCCTGGGAAACAGAGGAGGATGCTGGGACGTGCTTCCCCCTGCCTCTGCCTTTGCCCCTCTCCTCCCAATCTGAGAGGGAGGGAACGAGTAACAGTCAGTTTACTTCAACAGCATATACAGGTGTGTGTGTGTGTGTGTGTGTGTGTGTGTGTGTGTGTGTGTGTGTGTGTCCACCACCTCCATGTCCGTTGCTGAGCCTCTTGTCTCGGTTGACCACAGTGCTCCAGCTGTTCTCATCACTGGGAGGACGAAGGCTCCACAGAGGGACCTGTCTACACAGACAGACAGACAGACAGACAGACAGAGAGACAGACAGGCAGACAGACAGGCAGGCAGACAGACAGACAGACAGACAGACAGGCAGACAGGCAGACAGGCAGGCAGACAGGCAGGCAGACAGACAGACAGACAGACAGACAGACAGACGTATTATTACTGGACTTGAGTACAAATTTGACGTACTTTCTTCTCACTCTCTACTTCTACAAATACTACTGAAGTACTGTTTACTTCATGTATCTACAGCTTTAGTTACCAGTAACTTTGCAGATTCAGACTTTTGCACATTAAAAATATGAAGGACTAAATATGTTTTGTTATGTGTTGATTGATGGAGGAAATAATGATCAGATTAAAATAGAATGAAAAGAATCTTAAACTGCAGTAAAATCCTGCTTTCACATGAAGGCAGGAGTCAGAATAACCAGATCAGATATAACAGAACATCTCTGTGCTTTGAGTACATTTTCCTCATTATTCTTAAATACTTTTACTGAAGTAACATTTTCCTTGAGGGTAAAGCGTGTTTTCAGCGCGTGTTGTTAGTGTGACCTACTTCCTGCCCAGCTCCTCTATGTAAACCGTCACTGAGCTGTTGTTGGGAGGGACCTCCTTCACGGTTGCGTTGTAGTTTCGTCCGCTTCCATCAAGACGGACCTGCAGGTGACGCGCACGCACACACACACACACACACACACACAATGTCAAAAAAACAGTTGAGGAAACAGAGTTTAACTGAGGACACTGAACACACCACACACCTGACAGCGGTCTCCTACAGCGAACTGCATCCCTGCAGCGATGCAATAATCCATCTTCTGTTGTGCTGAATGGAAACAACAAAGAAAACACTTCAAATTCACTTGTTTTAACATATTTGAATGATTTTCATTTAATTTATCTAATTAAGTTATTTAATTCATGTTTGGTCTGCACACTCTTGACAGTACTCTCTCTCTGGACTGATTGATATATTTTGTGATATATATATATATATGTTTATATTATATACTACATATTTTGTTATCCAATACTACTATATTGCACCTCATATTATATATTGTATAAATATTATATATTATGTTAATATGTGATACTGCATTACACAGGATATCATTTCTCTGTGAATACAAACACTGAGCATCACTACTTAATCAAATTATTATACATCACCCAGGTGTTCACATATACTACATGCTGCTGCTAATAATCACACACTACGTCACACTTGCCTTGTAGTTTGGAGTAAATTTGATCTTGTACAGTTTCTATTATATCTTTGTGCTGATCAATAAAGATTTGTCCTATCTCATAAAATGTGACGTCTTTAAACTGCTTATTTTCTAAAATTCAAAAGCAAGAAAGTCTTCATGCCCGAGGAGGTGGAAGCAGTTCGGATTGATTCATTCTGTGTCGACAGATGAACCAATCAAATCAGATGTTTGTGTCAGCAGAACTTGGTTCAATAAAGGTTATTCAGTCTGCTTCCTGTTAGCATGTGTCACCTCTCTTGTTCTTGTGCCAGACGTCGTACTCGATGTTCCTGAGCAGAGTCGGGTTCAGTGAACGCCGCACCCTCTCAGGCAGAAGCCGGCCACGCCCACGGCCCTGACACACACACACACACACACACACGCACGCGCGCGCACGCACACACACACACACGCACACACAAAGTTATTCAGTGATGATGTTCAACAACAGAGGCAGTTAAGCAGGTCTGTACAGAAGTTTGATCAAGTGATTGAGAGTGTGTGTATGTGCGTGGGTGTGTGTGTGCATGTGTGTGTGTGTGTGTGTGTGTGTTACCCTGCTGTGTCTTGCAGCCGTCGTGCTCGTTCCATTCTCTACCCTGCATCAGAAAACACACACGTCATCTTGTATCTACAACAGAAAATACATAAGGGAGCCGGCAGGTTTCTCACCAGAGCGCCTCGCCAGCGTCCGCGTCGGACTCGTCGCTGCTGCCGCAGGCGGCCATGTTGTCGTCACTCAGGAGATCAGAGGGTCGGCCGACCCGCTGGCACGCCCCCAGAAAGCTCCGGTCCACTTTAAACACGCCCTCATAGAGCAGCTCGTACAGGATGGCTGCAAGAGACAGAAGGACGGCGAGTCTGTGACGAGGTGCTGGGATTCGCCACAGACACTGAAGGACACGAGTCCCAGGACGGGACCATGTGGACCAAATCATTCTGCCCATTTTGGTTTTTCAGATACATTAAATAAGGCAGAAGCTAAATCAAGTTGTGCTGGAGAAGAAGACAAACAGCTAAAGCTAGCTAGCTTAGCATAAAGGCAGCTAGCCTAGCAGACCTCAGGAGCTGCTGCCTCATTTTCACGTGATTTGGTGGTTAAGCTACTTTAAATCACATAAATGCTGATGAGCTTTAAAGAACAATCAAAGTCAGAGTTTGCTAGCTGTTTCACCACTTGCTGAACTGCTTACTGATCCTACTAAAACCACAGGTATTAACGAGACAGCTCCCGCCGACCTGGTGGTCAAGTGTAAGAATTATGCTTATGAAAGCTTATATTCTGCTGACACACACTTGTGAGCACACAGTCACTCACACTGGCAGAGAGCAGCGTTCTTCATGTGGCTGATGGGGTAAACGCTGTCGTAGTGATTCCCGTTCAGAAAACACAACCGCACCTGAGACACGGAAACAAAAGCAGTCAGAGAGGGAGTTTCTGTTGGGATTTAAAAGGTCCAGTGTGCAGGATTTGGTGGCATCTAGTGGTGAGGCTGCAGACTGCAACCAACTGAACACCCCTTGCCTCACTCCCCACTACGATGTCGGCAAAAAATGTGTAAAGTCTCCTGTAGAAACATGGCGGTGCAACACGGTGGACTGTGGAAGGGAACCACCTCCCTGTGTGGATATACAGAGCTCATACTCAACTCCACTATTCTTATTGTCAGGTGAAAACAAACCCATGAATATCAGATTTCATATAAATGTCCCTGAACGGTCCACACTGACCTTTAAAGTGCAAAAAACATGAATCACTGAAACTTGCCAAAACGCTTTTCTTGTCCACTTCCTTTAAGACGGGATGAGACAGAATATAACAAATATAAAACACGACCAGAGAGTTGACCACAGTGACTGTACATCAACATCATGAGCGCCACAATGACTTCAGGTGAAGCTGAAACGATTCCTCGATCGACAGAAAATGTATTAGCAAGTGAGTATTTGCTGCTTTTCTCTGTTCTGCATTATAGAAAACTGAATACTGCTGCATTGTGGCCTGCTTGATTAATGTAGCTGCAGAGATGTTCAACTGCTGTGAGATGCAGCTAAACCGTCTCAAAGAGAGAAACACTTAATCCAAAGGTAATTTACTGACTCCGTCAGATTCTAAATATTTTCTCCAAAGCTCATTCTGACATTTGCAGGTTGGTTTAAAGCGCTGAGTCTCACCTTGTCCTTGAAGTTGTTGTCTGTGATGTTGACGGCTGGTTTTCCGGGCTCCTGGAAGATCAGAAAATCCCTCCTACAGAGAACAGAGTGAGAGAGAACGGGACATTATGATGTCACAGTGAAGCTGACCTTTGACCTTTTGGATATAAAATCTGATCACGTGATCTGATCAAAAGCCCAGAATGAACAGAAAACATGCTAACAAAGACAGATAATCTAACATCCAGCCGAGGGATGACTGTTGAAAACTAGCCTTTGGGCTAACAGCGGTACATTTACAGTGATGATCAACACACTTTGCCCCTGAAAATAAATAAATGAAAGTAAAATCTCCGTCTTTTCCCAGAACATAGTCCTAAAGAAGAAAATCACTGTTTCCTTCATGGGACCTTTCATAGATTCTTACTTGTACATGACCGCCAGCGCGTTGATCTCCACCTCTCCGACCCATTGCTGAAAAACAGACAGAACCTGAAGTGATCACCTGATCACTGAAGTGATCGATAAGCAGTGCATGGAATCACAAGGCGAATATTTCACCACAAAAACAGGAGGCGATCGTTAATTCTGTCGTACCTGCGGGTCCTGGAGCTTGTACAGGTAATCCTCAAAGTCGCCTTCAATGAACTGCAACACAGGACAGAGCAGGATAAGAGAGGGGGGTCTTCAATGCTGGATTGCAGCTCGAGTTAGGCGATATGACCAGGCGGTATTCCACACCTGGATTATTATTGGGCAGCAGGACTGTTTACAACGCTGAAAGTATGTACTCATGACCTATTTTTAAAGATTTATGTCTTCAGCAAGAACCAATGAGCTTGAAGTAGAAGTCACAAAGAACAGAAAGAAAATACAGAACAACACCAGACGGAGCTATTATACAAAATCAATCATCTGCAGCTGAATTATATTAATTTCTGGCTGTAATTTAGCTATCTGTTGTACTACCGGCACTACATGGACACCAGGACGTCACATCCACGTCATTTTACGTGCATCTTAAGTGAAGTTTGACTGCAGAAAATATTTCAACAATCTAAACTTCATGGTGTCAAAGTGACAGGAGGACGTTTAACACACAGGTAGAAACTACCTGAATTGGAGGAGAGGAAAAGACGCCAGCTTCGACAAGTTCATGAGCTCCAAAAAGACCAGAATGCAATGCAGCGACTGCAGGCGAACACACGTCATGCTTAAAAACATGTTTGCCCGCGAGTCACATTCATCAGACTGAAGGCAGCCGGTTCACAGCCGCTGAAGGGCATTCTGGGAGATGTAGGAAAGCCCTGCTGTGGAGCGAGGTGAGTCACTGGCATGAAGTCACCGCCATTAAAACTTCTGCTTTCAGTTCAGTTCAACCTCAGTTATGAAACAAGTCTACACAAACACAGAAAGGAAACCTGCTGTCTCATCCCACAGCGTCACAACCAGCTCAGATATTTACATCTCATCTGTGATCATTTACAGCTGTAACACTTTGAACATATAGTGATTGTTTGGTTTGTAAAAACTCAGAAAACAGAGTCCAACCAATCGTCCAAACTAGGCTTTCACAGGATAAGGAAACTCTGCGCTGTGCAATAAATGTTCAATACTACGATGACGATGTGATAAACAAATCCTGAAGTTCATGCGTCTTTCTGCTTTACTACGTACTTACAGCGCTAACACAGACCACAAACACTGAACAGCCTTTTGAAATAAATTATCTCAAACATGCTTTTAATGAACAACTCGCACATGAAAACCGCGTTCGCTGCCTTGGTGGCCGTCATCTGATTGGCCACGTGTTTATCACGCATGTTCATATCTCAGTCATGATGAAAATACAACTTCATCGGTCAGCACGAGTCCAAACCTCAAAATGATTACAAGGAATTTTAATTACTGAAAAAACTACAAGGAAAAGCAGAAAATGTTCACCTCTGTGAAGCTGGGACCATGAAATGTTTTTACATGAAAAATAATGCTCAGAATAGCTGTCAATTAATTTTCTGTCAACTGACTCACTAATTAACTGACTAATCATTTCAGCTGCACCTGCATCAACTGTCGGATAGTTTAATTTATAACTAATATTTTTATAGTGTAAAGTAACGAGTAACTAAAGCTGCCACATAAAATGTAGTGAAGTAAAAAGTACTTCTAGAACCAGAAAGTCGCATTAGAAGAAAATACTCTGAGTACAAGCAGATCTTAGTTATATTCCATCACAGCTGTTTTTTCAGCACAAACATAAGCACAGATAATTACTGTCATTTTAGTGGTGATCATTTATTTTAATACAGAAGCTGTGCGCAGAGAAATGCTGAATTTATGATATCTTGCACTTGTATTAAGCCACATATCAGAGAGGTTGTGAGGGGTCTGTGGTCGAAATGAAGGGGAACCTACAACAAAGCTGTGTGTGCTTGTGTTTTTGGACAAAATATCAACATATTCCATTTCAGACAAAATAAAATGATGATTAATTTATTAATCCATTCACTGGAAAGACAAAAAGAGCCTCTCCCATCCCAAATAAACACACTGGGCTACTTTACTGCCAGTGTGGGAGGTCTGAGTGTGTGATCGGACTGTGTGGTGCCAGTCAACGCTGAACTTACCGCCTCATAGATCTCTCTGTTCTGCTTCAGGAACTCCACACATTTGGCTCGAACTTTAGTATGAAGGCTTTGGCAATGCAGCACCTACACGGGGTCAAAGGTCACAGGAACAAACGCACAATAACAGTTAATATCACACCGTTAACAAACAGACAAACGATATGAAAAAGTACCAGTTCCATGATTTGGAAACATGCTCTGAATCCATGCCACTTTATCCACATGACATTAAAAGATCACTTTTGAAAACTTACTAATGTTAGTGTTTGAAAGTGTAAAATGTATATATGTTAATCCTTAGCCATGAAACTCGACTAAAACCCTTGTCAGTCATGCTAACTTTTCTCCGGCTACATTGGACACTTGCTAGCCTGCATCAGCACAACAAACAGACCAAGCCCAGCTTGTCACCTGTGCTCAGTAAGCTAACTAGTAAGAACTTCACGCTAGCTTTTCTTCAGTTCTGTTACTTTACCTGCTCTGCGACGGCTCGAAACAAGCACGACCCGTCTTTGGCAATCTTCTTCCGATGCAAACCAATTGATTTAAGGTAGTCATCCATTAGTTTCTCTGCACCCCTCTCTTCATTACTTTGCATGCTTCCGCCGCCGTCCATGCTAGCGGGGGCTAGCCGCTAAAGCTAGCTGGTTAACGAACGCTACGTGCGTGTTTGACGTTTTAACGGCTCGTGGTTAAATCTTTTAGACGCCACCGGCTACAAGTTGTCAATATCACCCCCGAAGACAGTTAAATGTCTACATCTACGATCTAACGACTGTCAAAACAACAGTGGCGGTTTCTAGTTTCGTTTTCCAGGAAGCCTTTTTCATCCCAGAGAGCGTATCCCCGACTGTTAGAAAGTGAAAGTAGTGCAGTCAACTTTAGCTCGCAGTTAGCAGGATGGCTAACAACTGGCAACACGCCCCCTTCTTCCTCTACGGCGTCAAGTTAGACCCTTCGCGTCATAGCATTTCCTGTTTTCCTACCAAAGTAAAAGTCTAGATAAAATAAAATACATAACCGATGCATTTTTTGTTAAATAAACGTGTTCACCCACCACCAGAACATGGCACAATTAGTGCAATACATAATTTCAACTGGCAGTACAAGATAAAAGACATCGGATTTTATTCGATACAAAAAACATATTTCTGAGTTGTTTTTCAAAATAAATCCCTGTCAGAACCACACAAGCATTTGCAATCAAAATAAAAACCTTTCCTACTTGTAATACTTGATAGACAAACATTAATTACAAAAAGAATGCATTTTAATGGGAACACATGTTGAATTAAACCAGAAGTACCCTTCCTGTGTTTCACCCTGTCTGTTAGATTTGGGGTGCAGGACTGTCACATCCGGGGAAGATCCCGCAAAATCCCGAGCTCCACGTGGTGGATCAGAGAAAAAAAAAACGGTGTGGAAACATGCAGGACAACACCCACGGTGGGCTGCATCCAGCTGTGGAAAATTAGGAGGACCGGAAATAGGCTTTCATGAAAAAAAAAATGGTGCAGAAGAACAGAAATGGAATGAATACAGAATAAAATGTTAAAGAATTTATCCAAATTCTCAGTCATTACCTTATAAAGTTTTAGGGAAATACTTATATAACTGGGGCCTAATCATAAAGACAAGAGAGCCTGTGTTCAATCAGGTCTTGTGTATATAACAAAGTATACAAATCAAAATGTTTAAAAATGCAGGTTCCAGTAACGAAAGAGACTAGTTTTTAATTGAATAATGTTATGGTTTGGACTGTTATTCAGACAAAACAAGACATTTGAAAGTGTCTCTTTGACCTCTGGATAACTGTGACAGCATTTCTCACTTTTATTCCACATTTTACAAATCAAACAGTGAACAGATCAATGAAGAAAATAACCATCAGATTAATCCATAATGAAATAAATCAGTAGTTGCAGCCCAATATAAAATGTATATTAAAACTAGATTTGCTCCATTTCAAACAACTACAACAGAGAAATTCTGCTTAAAATTTAATTCATTACTAATTAGACATAATACAGTATATCATTAGATATACAACGTGAACTCACACAGTACTTTTACTTTTAGATTTTCCATTCAGGACTTTTACTTGTAGCAGAGTATTTTTACAGCATTTAATTTGAAGGATCTGAGTGTTTCCTCCCCATCCAGATATCATCCATGACTTCAGCCTCTTATAGTCCATCAATAACTACTTTCACTCTTCATCTGTTCATTTCTCATCCTTCAGTCCTTCTACGGTGCTTCCTTCCTTTTCTCCATCCTTCTGTGGCTCGGCTCAACTCTTCCTCCTCCTCCTCCTCCTCTCATCCCTCCCTTTTCTGGCCTTCTGTGGTTCCTCCATCTCTTCCTGTCACACACAGCAGTTATTGATTTTCAGTCCTGCAGAGTGCAAAGCAGCAAAGAGAGAGTGGGTGTTGGCTGACACTGTGTGCATGTGTGTGCTATGTGACCGCTGATCTGGATTCAGCTCATCCTCTGCTCTTCATCCCATGTACTTCCGTTGTGTGTTATTAACAGTTTGCATGCTGAACACAAACCACAGTTATTGGGATTCTTGAGTGTGAACATGCCAGCAGGGGGCGCCACATCTCCTGCTGGTGTAGCTAAACACCTTTTAGCTCCGCCAGCAGTGAGCAGTGGCATCGCTGTTCGATTGATCAGCCACTCTGGGCCACATGGAGATATCGGATTCCCTCTGTTTCCTGTATTTATGCCAAGCTAAAATATGCTGTCTGTAGCTCAGACAGAGGAGTTTTTTCAATCTATCGCTCACCAAGAAAGTGAATAATTTCCTAAAAATGTCCCTTGATTCTTAAACTTTTCTTTCATTCTTCTTTCAAACATTCAGTTTTTATGCTGTAAATAATATTTGTGGTGATTTCTCTGCGTTACAATTTTTTTTTGCCTCCGTAACAAACAGAACTTTCAATACTGACGTGATATCTTCATTACTGGTGACTAACTGTCCCTTTCTAGCGGCATCCGTCAGACCTTAACCTTTGACCTTTTCACCAAGAGAAGAAAGCCATTGTCTCCTCTCACCTTTCTCTCTTATCCTTTTTCTTTTGACCTCTTCTTCACCTGCTCTTTATCTCCTTTTCACTCCTCTTCTTGGCTCCGTTCTCACACCCTCTCTTCCTCCTCCTCCACCTTCACATCTTCCTCCCTCCTCACACCAGCTCTCCTTCCTCCCTTCTTTTCCCTCCCCTTTCCTCTCATGTAATGCCATTTACCAAAATCTAATAATGACCTTTGTGCGAGTGTGCGCTTTTGCCCTCCCCAAGCCGTCACGCTGCTTGATGATTCGCCGAGCCCGCATCTGCTCCCAGCCAATGGACAGGCCTCCTGCTCGCCGCCATGGAGACCTACAACATGCCAGGTATCCGTGGCAACGGCCGAGGAGGGGACAGGACCCATGGCGATTGACACTTATCCTCCCACTCGTTTGGTGAGTGTGGTGTGTGACCTTCATCCCTGACTTCTCTCTGAAATGCCTCTTAAATTCTCAGTTTTTCTCTAATTTCTGATCAAATCTGAGTGATTTTATGTTTACATCATTCCAGCTCACCATGTTTTGCCTCTACAGTATTAAATAGTAGTAGTACCACCGAGTGGTACTGCTACTACTTCTTACAGTGAGTAAAATCTCTGCACCAGCGGCCAGGTTAGATCTCTTCAGCACCCTCTCCTGCACTGTAACATCACCCCCCTGCGCTGAGGCGCGTGAGTACATCTGAGTAAAGACGAGGTGTGAGATGAGGTGAGTCAGATGAAATTAAACTTTATTGATCATTGCAGCAGCAAACTTTAACAGGATACAGCAGAGAAAAAATAATAATATATAAGAGGGAGACGATCTGAGATGATGGTGAGCCTCAAACGGGCGGGAGGGGTTTGTATTTCATGCTTCTTGGTGTGTTTTTGTGGTTAAAATAAAGTTTTGGAATGAAACAGACATCAACTCTCAGGCTCTGCAGAGTCTAGCACCATTGATCGGAGATACATTTCATATTAAAACGACATGTGCAGGTTTCTGCTCAGTGTGGTTTCAGGTTTCAGTTTGAACGGCGCTGAAATCACTTCCTGTTCTTCAGCTACGACTCTGTGCAACATTATTATTATTAAACAAGTTTTGAACCTCATACATCGTCACTATCAGACCACAATAAACAAAAAAACAATAAAAAGATGTGAGTTTATTCAACCTTTATTAATCATGTGCAAATTGTCTTCTGGTTTTACAAAGCTGTTTGAATTCGGGCAGCTAGCTAACTGACCAGCTAGCTAACTGACCAGCTAGCTAACTGAGCGGCTAGCTCTACCGCCCCATTGAACTAAAGGTTAGCTTGTTAGCAAAGAAGTTGGCGGTTTGATTGTAGGCTTCTAATAATACACTATATATATATCATAGTTAAAATCAAGCAATACACGTAATAAATACAGAAAATTAACGACAAATCAGAGCGAACACGGTGGCCTTTTTGTTCTGTTTGTGTTGTTTTCCCTGTCGTGCATCTGCATGTCCTCTGAACATGTTTGTCAGTGTAAAACTTGAAAAAAAATGTTAATAAAATGTGAAAAAAATCGAATAACCGACGATTGATAATATTGATATTTGAGGGAGTGAATGTTGCGGTTGTTTAGCCAGCTAGCTTCGATCTGACGCCGTAGAAAGGAACGGCGGCGTATCCTGACGACTGAAGGTCACGTGTCGTCTCGCGGGTCTGATGCTGCGTTCACGTGTGAAGGAGAAAATGGTACCTACAGATGGTACGCATGAGCTCCAGTTTAAAAAACATTAAACCACGCGTCCATTTAGTACAGAGCCTGGAAGGTGTCAGGGAGAGAACAACCCTCATTTTTAGCATTAAATTATCATCCTTCACACGCTCACCGTGGCTAACTGGGTTTAAGGCGGTTTGATTTCCGTCTTGGACTGCGATGTGTTTGTGTACTTCAGGTACTTCAGGTTTTGGCTGTTAAACACAACGCTGTGTTACCTTTCACGTCCCTTCAGTGTATTTCACAGTAATGTAGAGGAAATTTCTTCATTGTCTTCGCCAAAATTGTGACAATGTGCTGTGCAGAACATGTCTGCTGCCCCCCAGTGGTAGTGGTAGAAGTACAATTTTGAGGTACCTTTACTTCTACTTATGTATAAGTGAGAGGGAAATACTGTACTTTTTACTTCACTATATTTCTCTGACAGTTGCTACTTCCATATAAGTTTATAAAATGCACTGTTTTATTTTTGTGGTGCGTCTGTTGAGGTCCTTTCTCCTCAGCACACATTTCTCCTTTAAACTTCATTTTTAATCATTGTTGGACGACCAACAATTGAGATAAAACTCTCCAATATTTCACCAAATATTAAAGATTAGAGAAAAGTCTAAAAACTACAACTGTGTTTTTTTCTTTCCTCTCACATTAATCAACCCTCAAAATTATCTGGTGGCGCTTCAGAGGGGCCCGAACCCTGGACTGGAAACTACTGGACTAAACCATTTAAAGGCCCAGTGTGTAAGATTTAGTGGCATCTAGTGGTGAGGTTGCAGGTTGCGTCCAACTGAACACTGCTTGCCTCACCCCTCACCTGCAGCGGGTGCTAAAAATGCTAAAACCTCTCTCTAAAGTCAGTGTTTGGTTTGTCCACTCTAGGCTACTGTAGAAACATGGTGGACATGGTGAAGAGGACCTGCTCCCTCTGTAGATGTGATTATACACTAATAAAAACATACTAATGAACATTATATTTTATTTCTGCCAACAGACCCCATAAATTCTACACACTGGTCCACTGCTGCCCTCTACAGGAGGGGAGGAAGCAACATGTTTCTAAATCCTCACAGCCTCTGTACTACAATAAATAAGAGTCATTAAAATATATATTCAAGCTGTTGAGAAATGTCCGTCCACATGAACAGGAAGTGACATCAGACCGTGGAGCTGCAGAGAAAAGGTTTGGCTGTGGTTTTTAACGTTTCCTTCGACGATGGACTTTCTGCTTTCGTGAAGAACGTTAAAAAAGGCTGACGAAGTCTAAAATTACTCTTTTTTTCTCTCAAAACTACATATAGTGCAACTTTAAATTAAGACATTTTAGACTCTAAGGAGCCCCATGTAGTTATGTAAACACAAATACATTATCAATATACAACACAAATATTCGAAATATCATCACTGTCCTCCAGAAACCTTGTACCTTCAAAAATCCTCAAAACTCAGAGAGACAGCAGTGGAATCAGGCTCCACCCAAACGTTCTGATGTTGAGATAAATTAATTCAAGTGATCTGAAACGATTTTGTCAATTCAATTGGTCAAAGATTTCCAGCTTCTCAAATGTAAACTCATGATAGTAAACTGAATATTTTTGGGTTTTGGACTGCTGGTGAGATAAAACAAGCAATCTGAAGACACCACATTGTACTCTAATTTAAATTTTTCACTATTTTCCTACATTTTATTGACCATTAACAATTAATCGGTTCAAAACACATCAAGTAATTTAACTCAAAGTTGTAACTGACCTGATGAGATTCAAACCCTGTGAAGTTTATGGATCTCCAGCTAATTTAGGATAATAGGATGGAAAAGGTAAAAGAGGTTCAAGTTTGGCACAAGCCCGCTCTTAAATCATGTGGAACAGGATGTTAATGACTGGTCATTTCAGACTGATGGCGTCTCCGCCTCCTGGTTGTAAAGTGCTTCATTATCACTGCAAAAAGCATCAAGTTTAACAGGCTATCAGCGGGTGAGAGAGAGGGTGAGATGACAGGATTCTGTTAGCCATGCTAGCAGCTAGCTGAAACACTAACGACCTTCCCATCAGCAGCTGTACTTTGTGTTCAGTGCTAATTAGCGAATGTTAGCATTTAAACATGCTAAACCACGATGCTGAACATGGCAACATTATACTGGCTAACATCAGCATATTAGCATTATCATTGAGGGTATGTTAGCATGCTGATGTTAGCATTTAGCTCAGCTGCTAGCATGCTAGCTGATCAGTGATCTTTACAGTAAAGCGTCTCGTGTTGTGCATGTAAAACGTGTGACGGGAGGATTTTTAAGTGCAGGGTTTCTGAAGGACAAGAGAGACAGGCAATAAATATGTCACACGGTTAAATAGCTAAGAGTTCAGTGATTATATGACCGACTAAAAGCAGGCAGGAATGCAGCAAAAATCACGAGCATGATGCAAAAGTCGAATAAATTCAAAACGTTCCTTATCTGTGTGTTTTCAGTGCATTGAGCATAACAGTAGCTGATTGACATTCTCATACATAGTGTTGAGTGACAGTACCTTGGATACATTACAGAGCTTTACATCCATCGCTTCAAAAGTCCAGAGGATGGATAGAAGAGGAGCGGAGAGGAGAGAGAAGGAAGGAGATGCGAGGAAACGAGGAGAACTGAGGAGACAAGGGGAGGAAATGAAGAGAGGAGAGGAAATGAGACAAGAGAAGGGGAGAGGAGACAAGGAGAGGAGAGAAGAGGAAACAAAGAGAGAGGAGAGGGAAGGAGGGAGAGGAGATAAAAAGAAAAAAAAAAGCATTTACAAGGAAGTCGTCAGACCAAGGTAACCGAGGAAGGAGTGTTTGGGGGAGGAAGACGAGGAGGAGGAGGATGAAGGAGAGCGTGGTTTCAGAGAAATGAGCGTCGTGATGGGGAGGAGAGGAGACAAATCCCTCCATCCCGCCCGGTCAGACAGCGAGGGATGAAGAGGAGGAAGAGAGGAGGAGGAGGCGGAGGGTGCAGCAGTGTGTGTGCTCGGCGGTGTGTGCAGCCGCTGAACGTGTTTGTTTGAGCGCTGATTGTCTCCGTGCACGTACGACCGGTGTGTGTGCACGTCGCTGGGGTGTTTGACCTTGCAGTGCAGGCGCAGACTGTCCCGCCGCTTGGCGCTGTAGGGGCAAAGGTCGCAGGTGAACGGCCGCTCCCCCGTGTGCACGCGCACGTGCTCCACCAGCTTGTTGGCTGTCCGCGTCAGGTGGCCGCACCGGTCGCACCGGTACTGGTTGCCTTGGCGATGACCCTGGAAGTGAACCAGCAGCTCCTGTTGCCCTGGAAACGACCTCTGGCAGATGCGGCAGCGATGCTCAGAGGTGCTATTCTCCGGCTGGGTTGCCAGGGCAACTGACAGAGCGCTGCTGGAGGCGGCGGGAGGGGTGACGGGGCATCTAGGAGTCAGGAGGGGAGGGAGGGATTAATAACACACACGCACGCACACACACACCGAAAGTGAAGTAGAAAACACACACACACATTCCATTACACACCAACACACAAAACACACATGTACAGATAAAAAAGAGAAAAGAAAACACACAACACACACACTGCAGCTGCAGCGCCTGATTTCTGACCATCGCTGCTCGATCCTGCACACTTCAGTCCCACTGAGACTGAACGGCTGCGAGGGATGTCCCGATCGAGTTTGTCTTGTCCCCGATCCCCATCCGAGTCCTTTAAAGTTGGGTATCTGCTGATTCCGAGTCTGAACCAACACTCAGATTTACCCAAATGTTGGTTAAACATGAATCTGACAGCTGTCCTGGTTAAAAACTAGCAAGTCTAACAGAGAAGAAGTATTCTTCCTCAATGATCTTCGAGGCTTAAATAAAGGTTTGATTTGAACTGAACTTCCTAGTAGTACAAAACGGCAGTTTGTTGTATTTTAACTGCCTACACGATGTAATACACAGACCAGCACACAGTGTGTATTCTATGAGTCACTGTTGTTACTGGGAGGTTGCCATCAAGGTTCTGGAAGCAGTGGGAGGTTGGATTACAGACACAGGGGTGTCCTTGCTACCTGGACACAGCGCAGGTTAAGGCAATGATAAATTACTGTGCATCTTAATAGATTTTTCATATATAAACATTTATTTCAGGTCCAACCTCCTGAGAGGGTCTGACTGATCTGCAGGCTGATAAATCCACTTATTTTCTACTTTGTGCAGCTGGATCCACAACAGTGTGTCTGCGTGCAGATAATTAACACAAACTTCAAAGATACATTGAGCAGAGAGGACTGACAAGTTATTTACAACTAATTATTCACTGACTGTGTATAACCATCACATAACGACTTTCTCTCTGAAAGTTTTTAGTTTCTTATTTTACAGCAAAAAACAAATATCTGCTGACACATCGTTATGAGAAATTTTAACTCTCAAATAACTGCGTCGGCTTAAAAAAACCTAACATCGCACACGAACACACATTCAAAGCGGGCCCACCTCATCTCCCCGCCGGCTCCCACGTTCCCCTGGATGTGCGTGTTGACGTGAACCCTCATCTCCGCCTCCTGATTGGTCGAGTGGTCGCACACGCAGCAGTGCAGCGAGAAGGAGCCGCGCTCCCATTGGCGGTGTTCCGTCATGTGACTCTGGAAGAGGGCGCGTCCGTCCGTCTCAAACCCGCACACATGACACCTGGAGGAGTGGGGGGCGGACAGGTGGGTATCACATGTTGCCGCAGTAACAGATATTTAATTTTCCATGACGTTATAGACAGTGGCGTGCACAGACTTTTTGAAGGGCAGGGGCGAAAAGGACTTCACTTGAGCACTCGTTTTGGCTCCCAAGAGGGCACTTTAATGCGAGTTTTGGCTCCCAAGAGGGCACTTTAGTAGCGTTTTGGTGTCCAAGAGGGCACTTTAGCACGCGTTTTGGCTTCCAAGAGGGCACTTTAGCGCGTGTTTTGGTGTCCAAGAGGGCACTTTAGCACGCGTTTTGGTGTCCAAGAGGGCACTTTAGCACGCGTTTTGGCTCTCAGGGGGCACTTTAGCACGCGTTTTGGCTCCCAAGAGGGCACTTTAGCAGACGTTTTGGCATCCAAGAGGGCACTTAAGCACGTGCTTTGGCTCCCAAGAGGGCACTTAAGCACACGTTTTGGCTCCCAAGAGGGCACTTTAGCACGCGTTTTGGCTCCCAAGAGGGCACTTTAGCACGCATTTTGGCTTCCAAGAGGGCACTTTAGCGCGCGTTTTGGCTCCCAGGGGGCACTTTAGCGCGTGTTTTGGCTCCCAGGTGGCACTTTAGCACGCGTTTTTCAAAAGCACGTCATGTAATTATTGTTGTTTGTTTAAAAAATGTTCCAAAACCATCTTTCCTCCACAAAGTTGGAAGGCTGACATTAGAGGAGACCGTGGGTGGATGGTCAATCCAATCAATCAACCAATCAATGAGAGAAACGTATGATTAAAGACAAAAGTTTAGCTTTGAGCTGTTTCTCTCTGTCTTCATGCTAAGCTAAGCTAACCGGCTGCTGGGTGTAGCATTATATTTAGCATACAGACATGATAGAAAGTATTTCCCAAAACGTCGAACTATTCCTTCGTTGGAAGGTCATAGTTTTTTTTAATGCTAACAAACTAACATTTATCTCAGCATGTTAATAAACCTCAGACACTCGGTCACACAAGAGGCTGCCAGCGATTCGCCTTCACTGACTGTTCGATGGCTTCAGCAGCACAGCCACATGCGTTTGTCTCACCTGTAGAAGTAGGAGCAACCTGTGGGTTGATCTCTGCTGAGGCTGGGTTTGGTTTCTGGGAGGAAAAAAAGAAAAACAGCCTTTATTATTCTGCAGAGCAATTCATGCAATAAATCTCCCGCTGCACTCCAAAATCTACTAATGATGAGTCCCCGTGGAAGTTATTATTCATAAACGTCTCTGTGACTGTGAGTGTTTAGTGTTTAGTCAGTTCGCTTCTGTACCATCTTTATTATAAACCCAGAGGGTGATCTGGTGGCGGCATAAATCCATAACAGACAAACACAGCGCTGAAACACAATCATTAAAGAGCATAATAACAATAAGGCTGCATTAAAAACACGGCAGCTGAACGAAATGCACACATTCCCCAAAAGTCTTTATTTACCCATGTCAGTGCAGAGGGGATAAACGTGTTTGTGCAACCGATAATGCCACGAGCTCAGACAAACCCGTCAGTGTGACCAGAGGACGCAGCGAGGCCTCCGTCAAAAAGGCTGAACGCGGCCTCATCCGGCTGCAGCAGCCAATCAAATACCTGGTAGATCATGTTCTACTCTGTATTTCTGCTGTTGACCTCATGATCACGTGGTTGAAGGTATTTCACATTTCCATGCCCCAAACAACAGCCCCTCGTGTTTCCTGACACTCGCAGTCACGCTGGATTTCGCCACGAGCACTTTGCTCGTGCGGTTTGGCAAAAAGCAGGAGAGAGGAAGGAGTGTGGGTGGAGTGTAAACAAACTGTGGGAGCTAGCATGGCTAGCGATCCATAAAGCTGTAAAATATACGACCTTTTATCAAACACCTTACTGTCGTTAACCAGGGTGGCGGCCCCGGACTCACCGCAGCCGCACAGCAGCCCCTCCTCTCTGCTCGCAGTTAGAAAGCAAGACGACAAACAATCAACATTTCCTGAATGAGAGGTCAAGTTCAGTCCTTTTGGAGATTCTGTGCGAAGCGAAGACATCTCACCCTCAACATGAAACGAAACCTGCACCACAACGCTGCGTTTTCCTCCATCCGAGCGCTAACTGACGGACGTGAAGGCCGGGAAATGATCCCGATTTGCATCTTGTCTCTTTTTTATGCATCAATTCAAGACTGATTGGTGATCTGTGTCAATACGTCACTACCTCTGACATAGTTAGCTTGTTAACATCCCATGATAAAAAAAAGTCTCACTATTGCTCTTTGTAAATAGTAACTTAATGCTATATTTTAGCTTCAGCAGCTACACAGGTTGCTCATCATGTTGCTGCTGATGCTACATGCTAAAGTGCATCAGAGGACAAAGGATATAAAAGTCTCTGGGCGGGTGTTTCCCATGGCAACCTCCATGGCGGGCTACCAACTGGAAAACATCCTTGTGTTCATCCTATGACTGTTAATATAAGGTATTCATCTTTTTTTATACATTTTTTATTAATCTTTTTTTTTTTAGTCAACCTTGCACGAGGAAACAAGTGTACTTAACATTAAAGTACACACACATTTTAATAAATTATATACATTTAAGTATATTGGTACATTTCATTGGTATATTTTATTGTTTAGTATATTTTTATTGTCTTAGTATATTTTAATTTCTGGTATATTTTTAATTGCATTTACGAATATTTTTTACTGCATGTTGGTTTATTTTATTCTAGTATCTTAATTTTATTTTATAATCTTTCTTATCTTTCTTATTATCTTGTTTCTAACATGGGGGTTGTAATGCAACATGTCATGCTCAATGACAATAAAGAAATCCATAATCTTGAATCTAATCTCTAACGTAAGGAGTGTTCACCAACTGGTGGATCTGCACCCTGCGTCTCACTCCAGGACATCAATATCGTACCCATCACTGTTGACCGTACAGACGTTTCTCTGCTGAAGCGGCCTCAGCGCATCACTTCTCAGACCAGCACTCATCAGACCACCAGCTTCAAACCCCGTGAGTCGATCCTGAATTAACGCCGTAGAAATGGACTGAACGCGTGAGGACGCTGACCTTTCAACGTCTCCTCCCATCGGGTGAATTCAAACTTTTTCGGTTTCTAACGCTGTCTGTGTGTTCCCGTGTGCTCGGGTCTGCCTGATTAAATAAAGGTTTTATTAACTCCATCATGAAGCATCCATAAAAATGAGCAAGTAAAGCTGCTCGTCCTGACCCCCCTCCTTCCATGCATACGTTTGAATCAAGCCTTCACGCGTTTAGCTTCAGGAGTCGTTCAGTGAACGTCTGTTCGTTCGTCTGACCTCGGGTTAGTCAGCACTTTTTGAGGAGATAGATCCTCGGCTCACTCTGAACTATACACTGCTTCAGTTTATCGACACGGTAATGAGATAAAGACTGCGTGCCGGGGAGGGAGCCACCTTTAACCTGTGTGTCGGCTCCCACCTCCACCATCTGCTTCAGCGAAAGCAGCAGTAACATCGTATAAAAATACTGTGGTACAAGTAAAAGTCCTGCATTCAAATTTTACTTAATTTTAAGTAAAAGTACAAAAGTTACAGAATGAAAACATGAAGGTACTCATTATGGAGATGTCAGAGTAACAAATATGATATTACTGGATTAGAATTATTGATGTATTAATATGTTCATTACTTCAATGTTGTACTATGTACTTTATATGCTGCTGGGTAGGTTTAATCTTAAAGGATTACTTTAGTTTTTTACAACCTGGACCTTATTTGTAGCATTAAATACGCCCATTTACTCACCCAGACAACTTTGGTGGCATTTGGAGTCGTTTTAAAGAAATTAGCCCCAGAGGAGCGGCGCGTATATCCGTATAATGCGAGTACTCGGGGCATCCATGCGCAGCCTCTATATAACGCATAATCTGCAGAAACTCGTTCATGTTCCAATATTTTGTTATGATATGCTGGTGCTATTCCCCTCTGAGCCCGTGGTGGCATGTTATCAACATCCGGCGTCTCTAGGCAACTACCTCTGACGTGGATGACGTCATTACGGGCGCTGCGAGCAGCCAGCCACAACACGGCTGACTCTGTGGCGGTCGGCTACGAATACGCAATAACGAACCACAGCTGTGCCAAACTACAGCTAAACTAGCCGACCAGAGGGGAATAGCACCAGCATATCATAACAAAATATTGGAATATGAACGAGTTTCGCCGCAGATTATGCGTTATATAGAGGCTGCGCATGGATGCCCCGAGTACTCGCATTATACGGATATACGCGCCGCTCCTCTGGGGCTAATTTCTTCAAAACGACTCCAAATGCCACCAAAGTTGTCTGGGGGAGTAAATGGGCGTATTTAATGCTACAAATAAGGTCCAGGTTGTAAAAAACCAAAGTTATCCTTAGTCTGTAATAATAAACCAGAATATATTTATTGATTCTATGTTGTATTATTAATCTTAATCTGCAGAGTAACTAGTAACTAGAATCATCAAGTAAATGTAGTTGAGTAGAAATACAAAGTGTCAGAAAAAGGAAAATTTATCAAGTATAAGTACCTCAAAGTACTGAAGTACTGTACTTGAGTAAAAGTACTTAGTTGCTTCCCATCACTGGGTGTAACTCGACCCCAAAACAGAAGGAATCGATGGATCGTTAACCCTGATGATGGATAAGTGATCACAGATTAATTGAGTGCGTCCCTGAATGAAACCCTGGTGGAAACGTGGAGCCTGTTGGAGCCTTTAATCCCTCCACCCTGACTGACAGCGTCGTTTTTCATTGTTGCACGTTACTCCGATGCTGGCGAGCGAGCACGTCAATGACGAGCACAGCACTGAGTCAGAGTGTGATTACAAAAACACTCCCATGAGCCGGCGATCAACACTCAAAGATCGACGCCTCCTCAAGCAAAACAGGAGCAGATGATTTCTCACGCAGTGCCTCTGTATTTTCATCTAAACACTGGGACGGTCTGCATCTGTGTGTGTGTGTGTGTGTGTGTGTGTGTGCTGTGTATTACCATGTGGAGGTTCCTGGGAGCTCAGCGGGGGGAGTGGGTCCACATTCACCTTCGAAACAGGACTGAAAGGGTAACACACATGCACACCACGCACACACATTGTCGAATCAAAGCAGGTCAGAGGTCAGAGCGTCCACATGACATCGCTGATTGAGGCGAGCAGGCGTAACGTTACCTGCTCCTGACGGGCGGGGGCGTCCTCTCCACCAGCCGACTGCTGGATTTACTGACCCTCTCTGCAGAAAGACGGAGTTCATGGTGTCACAGCAGCACACGGCAAAGCAACTGAAGATGCATTTATGTTCATATGTTCTTACGGAGAATGAGACGTTCAGGGACACGAAGCTGCTCATTACATTAGTTGTCATGAAACGAGTATTAGGGGTGCACGATAGTTATCGGGCCGATAACAGGAAATTATGACATCATTCCAATAAGTCCGATATCATGACGAACAGCCCCGATAACATATGTGTTTTTGTCAGCACGGCAGTGCCTCGCTCCCACTGTGAGACCCGACGGCCTGCAGTGAATGCTGCGTTCATGTGACGTTGGCATAATCAGAAAAACTCTTTCTCACTGGGAAAAATCAAGAATACCTCCTCAGTTTGTTTACATCGATAAGTCTACGTAAGGGATAATGTATCTTCCTTCAGGATGACATACAAGCCCGACGCGAAGCGGTGGGTTTATTTCTCCATAGGAACCTGCTCACTATACGTTATACGTTCAATAATGTGACATAAAACAGTGATTAAAACACATTTTATTGATTTAAAATGAGCCTATTCGTCTGTCGCATCTCTCACTGCGCAGCGGCTCTGAAAGTAAACACGTACGTTGCCTAGCAACCGCCTCTCACTGTGCGCCGCTGTTTTTGGTTTTGTTTGTGGTATTGATGTCATGATGTTGGGTATAAGTGTGTGTTATCGGTTATCGGTATCGGTTTTAAAAAATCGTGCATCCCTAACTAATATGACGCAGGATATTTTTTAACAGTATTTTTGGATTTATTTTCAAAGTAAGTTCTTGATAAAAGACAGAAAGTGACAGAAGATCAATCACTCCTGAAAATGTTTGTTTGTTTTAAATCCTCTTTTAAAGCTTCAGAAAATCTAATTTTGTCATGAGTCTTTGAATAAACCTCGTTCAGTTTGGGTCATTTGTGTTGGTATTTATGTGTGTTTGTGTGGTTTGTATGTATGAAATAGTACTAATAAACTCAAACCAGGAACATTGTGATTCTGGGGGTCGACCTGGATGCCACTTCAAGCACCAGTTCGCAGTTTTTCAGGTCTGTCTTTAAAGTTTAGTGAGGTGCTCTTCTGAACGGTGCTGTGCTCGTTTCTCCTGTTCATATTAAAAGATCCTCCCTGAAGGGCTTTAGATGTAAGTAACGGAGGAGAAAGTCCTCGTTTCGTGCTCAAATGTATTCTGAACACTGTCTGAGGATAATATGAAGCTCAGTCAGTCTGAGTTCGACAAATCAACCGGGTAGTTACGCACTTTCTGTAATAAAACTCCCTCTTTGTGTTTGCTTGTTGAGCTGCAGTGGAGGAACAAAAACAGACAAAAAGAAAAAAAATTGATCTAAGAAGTCAGAAACTTTGACGGATATCAGCTTGAATTGTGTAACTCAGATAGTTGAAGCTTCATATTAACTTTTAAACACATTTTTGCACAAAATGACGACTCTGCATTTCACTATACTGACGTATGATTCCAGTGATAATGTCCAGAGAGACACGCTGTCTTCACTTAGAGACAGTGTGTCCAGAGGACTGACAGAGAACTTCATCACATGGAGCAACAACAATCACCTGAAGATCAGCAGAACCAATCAGCTCGCAGTGACTATGACGCTTCAAATATGGCTGCCGCTGCAGAGAAGCTGCAGACTGTGAAACGTGGAGGCTTCACACACGTTGAACCTGCAGCTCAGACGATCTGAACAATCAGCTCAGTCTGAAGACGGACGCCCAAGATTATCTGAGCACATGAGAAATATGATGCCTTCTGCTCCTCAGTGACGCTGCTGAATGACGGACAGACGAGAGTTTCTGCACAACATTAAGTGATGTCACAGTGAAGCTGACCTTTGACCTTTTACACATAAAATGTCATCACTTCATCATTTTATCCTCTGAGACATTTGAGTGAAATTTTGTCATAAATTAATGGGTGAATTCTTGAGATATGGTCAAAAAAGTGTCGTGTAAGGTCACGGTGACCTTTGACCTTTGACCGCCAAACTCTAATCAGTTCATCCTCGAGTCAAAGTGAACGTTTGTGCCAAATTTGAGGAAATTCCCTCAGAGCGTTCCTGACGTGTGGCGTTCAGGAGAGTGGGACGAATGAGAACTGGGAAACACAACGTGCTGCTGTGGCTGAAGGCGTTATATTAAAAACAAGGAAAATTAGTTTCCAATCAGTCAGCATGTCAGTGAAAGTCCTTCTCTCGTCTCTTTGTGCTGTACAGGGTTGTTGTGTCGTGCTCGCTGAAGTATAAATCTGTTCACGAATCGTTTTCTGTCTTCCTGGACAGACAGCAGAGGGTTGAAATCCTCTCCAACCCACCAACAAATCACACTCAGGATATGTTGTTCTCCTCCATCACATGTTCTCAGTCCAAATCACAAGCCTCCTCACTGTGTTTTGCCAATAATGTTTCTGAATCAGAAGTGTGTGTGTGTGTGTGTGTGTGTGTGTGTGTGTGTGTGTGTGTGTGTGTGTGTGTGTGTGCTACCTGAGAGCTGGTGCAGCAGCGTGGACGCCAGGTTCACTGACATGTCCTGCCACAGCACGGCTCTGAGGCACTGGTCGGCCATCTTGGCTCCAGAGGTGAACTGGTCTTCCATCTTGGCTCCGAAGAAGAGCTGCTCCTCTGTCTTCGCTCCTGAGAAAACGCGCTCCGCCATCTTGGCCCCGGGAAGAAGCCCACTCTCCATCCTGGTTCCAAAGAGAAGCTGGTTCTCCGTCTTGGCCCCTGCAGGAAGCTGGTCCTCCATCTTGACTCCAGAGAGAAACTTGTTGCTCATCTTGGCTGCAGAGAAAGGCCGCTCAGCAATTTTTGCTTTAAAGAGAAGCTGGTCCTCCATTCTGGCTCCTGATAGAAGCTGGTCGGCCATCTTGGTTCCAGAGACACCGCAATCCTCCATTTTCACTTTGAACTGTAGCTTGTCGGCTCGAGAGGCGACGCTGTCTGCCGTCTGAGAGCCGGGCTGGCAGCTTCCCGTGTAAAACTTGTCCTCTATTTTAAGGCCGTGGAGACACTGGTCCGCCATTTTGGCTCCAGGGTGCAACTGCTCAGCCAGCTTGTTGCCACTGAGACTCTGATCTTCTGTTTTAATGCTGAAGAGATGGTGGCTCGCCATCGAGGAAGGCGGGGTTATCTCTTTTGCGATTGGCCGATCGCGGACGAGGTCGCAGACGACCAGGGTGTCGACTTCCATTGGCTCTTCTTCTTCTTTGACCCTCACCCCATGGCTGTTCACTTCCTGACGCTCTGCGATTGGTGGGAAATCTGTCAGTGTGTTCATTCGCAACTTCTATCCTAATAAATCAATTACTAAGTCAAATAATCAGCAGATGAATCAATAATGAAAACGATGGTTAGCTGCAGCTCTGGATGGAAGGTCACGACACTTTGGTGGCATATTTCTGAATTATGACACAACAGTACAGCAACTTAAATATCTGACCAATCAAGACTCTTCATCGTGTTGATGCGCCGTTAAACTCACTAAACAATCACTAATATTGATTTTAATGAGATATTTAGAAAAAATTAAGATGGCACACACACACACACACACACACACGCAGCTGTACCTGCCAGTTTCCTCAGCATGTCTGAGGCCAGGGTGTCCGTGGCAGCGTTGCCATCGGGTGTGTGTGAGAGCGATGGCGGTTCGGGACTCGCCCCGGGGCCGTCCGGTGACAGAGCCAGGCCGGGCTCGTCCTGCTGCCCGCCGCGCACCTCCGGCAGCGCCTCTCGCCTCTGGGGCTCCGCGTCCGCCCGCCTCCCCGGAAGCATCTGGGCCTTCTGGGTGGCCTCTGAAGAGAGAGAGGGAAGTGATTGGATTCAAGTTAACTGTAACTAGATTACACTTGAGCTCACATTACAGTCCGATAACTGCACTTAAGTTACCATGAGAGCATTACACAAAAAGTGGCCAAAAGTATGCGGACACCTGAACATCACCGTGAGCGTTAATCTGCAGCTAGAGCAGCCTCCACTCCCCTGCTTTCACTCCTTCCACCAGATTAAATCCATCTTTAATTGATGTACATCGTCAAAGCACAGGATATCAAACCCTCACACACCTAACTCTGAAATCATGCAAATGTCTTGAGTCAGTCAGACGCCTGCAAGTGGCAAACATGGCAATACTTCCATCTCTCCCGTCCACCCCACATGAGGTGAACGCAGCAGAAGGTCTGGCTCCCAGTCGGCGTTCCAGTTCATCCCAGAGGTGTTGGATGGGGATGAGGTCAGGGCTCTGCGCCCAGTTCTTTCACACCAAACTGGGAGAAACCATTTCTGGACCTGACTTCACTGTCATGTTGAAACAGGAAGGGACAAACACAAACTGTTGCCACAAAGCTGAACGTTCATCTAATATGTCATCGTGTGCTGCAGCATTCAGATCCACGTACTTTTGGCCATGTGGTGTAAATTACAACAATCTTCATTATCAACGACTGCGTCAATCAATTAAATGTCACAAATTAAGCAAATTATCACACCTGAGAGGATGGCATCGCGATATTTTTGCTGAACAAATGACTTAAAGTATTAATCTGTGTGTGTGTATGCAGCTTTGTGTACATGTATGTGTGTGTAAGTGTGTGACCATGAACGTGTGTGTGTGTGTGTGTGTGTGTGTGTGTGCTACCTGATAGCCGGATGAGGAGGTCAGACGCCATCTTGGTGCTGACATCAGGGCTGAAGAGAGAGGTGGCTGCCGGGAAGGGACTCGAACCCGCGGCGCGTGCCTCCGGTGTGTGTTCAGCGTGCGCGTCGGGCACGCTCACACAAGCATCGTCGCTGGCGTGCGCCTTCGTGTGCGTGTTCGCAGGGAGTGCGTGTCGTTCGGCTGCATCAGAGGGAGGCTGCAACACACTCGACCCACGCTTCATTTTCTGGTGTGTGTGTGTGTTTGTGAAAGGAGAGGGAGTCAAAACTCAGAAGAGAGGAGGGCAAGAGAGAAGGAAGAGGAGGAAGAAGAGGAGGAGGAAGGCAGCGTTGCTAAAATAAGACGACTGTGTTTTTTAACATATGGAAGTGAGGAGAGCATGATAGAGAGAAACGGGGAGATCGAGGTAAAGGAGAAACTGGAGAGAGAGAAAACGAGGGAGGATCTGCTGTTCAGACTGAGCTGTTGCTGGCTCTCATTGACCTGGAAGAGAGAAAGAGATGGATGGAGGGAGAGGAGGTGAAAGAGGGGAGAGGGAGGAAAGAAGATGGATTGAGAGAGGAGGAGAGAAAAAGAGACTGGAGCAGCGAGGACGAAGGGCGAGAGAGGACAGAAGGGGGTGAGACAGAGACACAGAGAGAGAGAGAGAGAGAGATAAAGGGAGGAGGGGATGGAGAAGAGAAGAAGAAAAGGAATATGAACAAAGTGAATCTGTGAATGAATAAATTATTGAATGGATAAGGCCAAATAATAAGGGGATAAATCATTCCTGTTATCGTCATGGAAACGGACCCTGCTGTGTCGTCTCCTGCCCTGACCTTCCCACCGACAAACAATCATCAATTATGATCAATAATCATCAATAACCAATTCCACCTGCCACCGGCCGTTATTCCTGATCACTTCTTGCACTTGTGGTGAAATAAAATATGCTATTTAACATGTCAGCCATCCTCTGCACTGAAATGTATGTAATTTAAGGTTAAAGAAAAATCCTGCTGTGGTATTGAACAGAAAAGCCGCCTACAAAGTCGAAAAAGCCAAATAATAAAATAAAATAAAATAAAATAAAATAAAATAAAATATTTAATTTGACAAGAGGTTTCCCCTGCTATTGTATCTAAATGTGCAAATAAAAATAATAAATAAAAAATGAAGTGGAAAGAAAAAATGTGTCCTATTCTAAATAATTAAGCAGTCTGGGTTTATAGGAAATCAAACTAAAATTAAATTGAAAAAACTGAAATCATCCACAAATTTAAAGATTTTAGCCTCATACTGTTACATTAGGACAAATAATAAAAATAATTAAAATAAAGTGGCCAGCAAAAATTAAATTAAATAAACTGTTCTTCACAAAATAAAATAACATTAAAAAAACATTAAATTATATTTATTTCGGCCTCCTATTGTTCACCGAAAAAACGAAATGTTTAATTAAAAATGTATAATATAAATTAAATAAAATTAACCGACAGCCTTTTCATTCCCCCCCCCCGGTTCACTCACTACCCTCGTCGACCCCGTTTCGTTCAGCCTCCCGCCTCCGTCTCTAGGCGACACGGTACGGGCTGCCGCCGCCGCATCCGCATCCGACCGGGGAGCGAAAATGACCGGGCACCAGCCTACTCCACAACCCCCCTCCCCTCCCCTCGGTGTCGGTCGGTGTCAAAACCCCCGGAGCCCCGCCGTTAGCTAGTTATCTCTCCCTCCCCCCGCAACATGGCTGAACGGCACTCAGACTCCCCGACACACCGAGTCAGAAAGTCCGCTCCCGGTGCGGGATGGCAGCGGGCTCTTCGCTGCCGCTCAACGGCAAATTTTGACATTTTTTTTACGGATTTTTCCCCTCCTCCGCTTACCGGGAACGAGGGCAGGTGTCAAGAGCCCAGCCGTCCCCCCCCCCCACCCCCTCCCAACACCCCCACCCTCGCCTCCCTCCCTCTCGCTCTCCTGCAACATGGCTGAACGGTAACCCGACCTCACAAGACCTCAAAAGTCATTTTCACGGGTCAGTTAGCATCGATAACTGGACGCTGCTAGCACCAACCCGCCCCGGGACTGACAATCCTCTCCGAGCCCATCTTCCCTCCGTGACTTACCGGTACCAGGGGGGGCAGGTGGCGGCGGCGGCGGTGGTGCAGTCCGGGGCATAGCCTACATATAGACTATAGATTTCTTCCATATTAAATTCCCTCCTTTTCTACTTCTTCTTTTGTCACATTGTCCTCTCGGGTTCTCGTCCAGGTTCCTCACTGACGGTGCGGACAAAAAAAAATGAAGCGGCGAGGAGATGATCCGTTTCTTCCCCGAGCCCGAGGATGACGGGTCGGTCACCGAGCAGGGCAGATGGAGGTTTCCGCCTCCTCTCCCTCTCTCTCTCCCTCTCTCTCTGTGTGTGTGTGTGTGTGTGTGTGTGACAGAGGGATGCAGTGTGTCTGTCCACGCGCCGGATCATAGCACAGGGGCAGGACACGCGTGAACCCGTGCGCACGCGCCCATGCTCGCGCCTAAACACCACAGATACATTGAGTCGTGTTCAGTAGAAACCAGAAGACAACCAGCAGAAACCAGTGGAAAACCAACAGAAACCAGTGGAAAACCAGCAGAAACCACCCAGAGGAACCAGTGACACATTGTTCTGGTAAAATAAGAGAAAACTGGCAACTACTGTGTTAGTACATGAAGACTTTTTCCACACTACAGTAGATACTAGTACTAGCAGCTAGGCTAGTAGCAGGAGTAGAAGTGGCGGTAGTGGCACATGTACAAGTGGTGTCAGTGGAAGTAACAGCAGTAAAAATACCAATAATGGTATTAGTATTGGATACTAGTACCAGCTGTAGTACAACACCAGTAGTAGTAGCAGATGAAGTAGTACAGCAGTATGAGCAATGTAGTCAGTAATGGGTGTAATAACAGCCAGTTATGTGGTGGTTGTGATACGCGTAGTAGTAGTAGTCGTCAAGGTAGTAGTAAAAGCAATAGACCTAATAGTGGTAATAGTAGTAGTGGCAGAAGTATTGGCAGTTATAAAAGAGGTAAGTATAGGAGTATTTGCAATAGTAGCGGATGTTTAAGAAGTAAATGGTAAAGTTGTACAAGTATTAGTGATAGTAATGGCAAGAAATTGTAGTAATGCTTGTAGTAATAGTAGCAGTACATGTTGTTATAAGCAGTAGTAGTAATACAAGTATAAATAGTATATTTGTAGAAGTACAGTACTACAGTCGTGGTAAAGGTGCAGTAGTGGTGGAAGTATTTACAGATGTAGTAAAAGTGGAAGCGGTTATGTACCGTAGGCCATTAGCAGTCGTGAAAGTACTGATAGTAGTAGTGGTAGTTTAAGAAGAAGTAGTAGCAGAACAAGTTGTGGTGGTAGCAGTGGCAGTAGTACTAACAACAGTTAAAATAGTAATAATAAGTAGGTAGCTTTAGCATCGGCTAGTCATAGTACGGTACAGTAATACAGTAGTCTTCCCAGTAATAGTGGGATTTGCGGCAGTAAAAGTAGTGATAATTATAATAAAAGTAGAAAAAGTACCGATGGTAGTAGAAGTGATAGCAGAGTATTAAAATTATTAATGTAGTATTATTTATAGGGTTATTATTACTACTGCCAGTTAGTACTAATATATGTACAAACAGTAATATTACCTGTAGAAGCCGTGGAGTACAATCGTATTAGAGGCAGTGGGACCCTATATAGTAATTAGTAGTAAGAGTAAAGTAGGATACTAGTGACAGTAGAATCACATCAAATATTGCAGTATTACTGTGTATTTTAGAAACCTAATTTGATAGGTTGCAGTGTCCAGGTTTGGCCTGCAGGGGGAGACAGAGACAGCTGTCAGGAGAAAACTGATAATATGATGAATTGAGAAGTTTGTTTTTGCAGCAGGTTTTCAGTGATGGAGGAAGTATTCATATCCTTTACTTAAGGAACAGTACTATTACTAATTACCAGTATTTCTTGAGTAAATGTACTTTATAATTATATTCCACAACTGGTTTTGAGCAACTCGACACTGTGTGTGAATTTAACAGGAACACAAATGAAGGCAAAGTCTCACTTTCTGATTTATTGTTCCAGTCAGGAAGACATTCATCTGTTCTGCAGTGACAGAGGCAGTTTATCAGTCAGCTGCAACACAAGAAGATACTGCTTATTGTAAAAAATAACACGCTTGTGTCTGTGCTGCATTCAAGTCCTATCAGAAAAAGCAGAGAACTTGGGGACATTCATGTCCTAAATGCCTTCTTCAGATAAGGGTGATTTATTAAGTTGAAATAAACAAAGTGACGTTAAAGGACAGGTCTGTTTGTTCTGTCGTTCCCGGACAGAGTTCCAGTATGAATACATACAATATAAATTTAATCTCTGTGCGTCCAACATGTCTAGCTCCATCAGAAGGGAAGAAGCAAAGCCACAGTTTCACAAAATATTAACGATCAGTCGTGTGAGTTCTAACTTAAAACTGAAGAACTCATTAGGTTTTTAAAAGTGGCGTGTTTACATTCAGTCCATTGACTCCCATTATAAAAAGTATAAAAAGCTGAAGATTTTTAAAGACACTGAAGCTGAACAGCTTCAGCTGAAACAGACTGTGATCACCTGCTGATCCTTTCTGACATAAACTCACCTGGAAACAGCACAAAGTCAATATGTTTAATGTCTGAGCTCATCAGCTTCAGTGATTTTTGTAAATATCTGCTGATTCTGAATCTGATGCAGCAACATGTTTCAAACACGTTGTGACAGGAGCAGCTAAAGACTGGGAAAGATGTGGAACGCTCCAAAAACACCTGTTTGGATCATTCCACAGGTAAACAGGCTGATTGGTAACAGGTGATAGTATCATGATTGAAAGGCTCAGTGGTTCACAGCGAGGATGGAGCGAGGGTCAACACTCTGTGAACACGTGATTGGATAAAGAAATTAACACCTGGACTCAGGAACACTTCAGGAAACTCAGTTTGAGCCCAGACTGTTCTGGAATCAGGGCTGTAAATATACATGTATATATACACACATATGTACAAGTATAAAAGTGGGAGTAGAGACCTCCAGTCACTTCCTGGTGAAGACGAGTTCTGCTTCAGTCTTGTTTTAAGTGATTCGTGTTTCTGAAAAATACTGAAAACAGAGACAGAGATGAAGTCATCTCATCATAAAAACAACAAGGGAAATCTAATTAAAAGACGAAGATGAATATTTTTGCAGTGGGGTGACTCACCTTCACGGCGGCCCCACCTTCTCTCCTCCTCTTCATCATTCGCCCTCCTCTACATCACAGGCTCTGCAGCAGAAACACACACACACACACACTTTAAAGCCCCTCGCTGGCTGACAGACAGGTGCATCCACAGACAGACGGACGTGTTCTCACACAGCTTTGAAGAAGCTCTTCTGGTTCATCATGTGCTCTCTGAAGATGTTTATGGCTTTAAACGCGTCCACCTGATCCTGATACCCCTCTATCACCTTTCTGTACCTGTCGCGCACACACACACACACACACACACACACGGTAAAAAAGACAAATTAGACAACACAAAGCGGCGGCCTAACCTCCTGCGCCGGACCACACTCCTGAATTAACACATTATATCTCACTTTTCTATCAAAGTGAAAAAAACAACTTCATTTTTTACAGGAGGTTACGTGCTGGACCATGTCTTGTGTCTGAGCAGTTGCCAGGCAACCAGCGGAGGCTCCAGGAAGTAACCGGTCCTGGCCAAGAAATAGTGTGACACGTAATCTAAAGTAAAACGGCAAATTGTCAGGACAAATTGTCTCAGCATGAGAAAAGCTGCTCTGACGTTTAGTCCAGAGAATGGGTCAAGCTGGATCCTACATTTCCCATAATGCAACTCAGTAGTGTCTGTCATATAATCATGTGTCAAACTGCTCCTTTAAAGTTACACTGTGTAAGATTTAAGACATCAAAACCTGTTTATGATCACATTCACAGTTATTGTTCTTTCCAGAAATATCCATTTGATGTGTTTAAATTTGTGATGGATTCAAAGACTGAACTAAAAGCTGGTTAAAACGAGCTCCGCCTCAACAAAAACTGCTTACACATTAATGCATTGGTTGTAACTAAGGACAACTACTCAAGTACTAATGCTACTTGGTACTTTTACTCAACTATATTAAAGAGGCACGGCTAACATACTGCACATATTACTTTAATCCAACAACATATATTACTCTGACTTGAGACATACTGCATAATGAGTAATTATATGAGTAAGTATATTTTGAAGCTAATACTATGTCCTTTCATTTCAGTAAAGTACTTCTACACTGTAGTACTGGTGGTTTTACCTCCACTAATGTACCTCTCTGCCACTTAATGAGTACTCATACTTTGAATGCAGTACTTTTACTTGTAGTGTAGTACTCTGAGAGATTGCAGTACTTCTTCCACTGCTGGGAGTGTGACTGTGGACTGTGGAGCAGCACCATAACATGTACCTTTGTGTCCAGGCCACCTCCTTCAGACCCTCCTCACTCCAGTCCTGGTAAAGGCTCCCGGGTTTAACCTCGGACCTGGACACCCCCGGGGTACCAGTCCTGCTCTCAGAGAGGAGCTGCTCCCCGACCAGGAAGCTACGGAGGCAGGCCCGGGCAGACAGAGCCACCAGCCAATAGACCGGCTCCTCCAAAACCACCGAGTGGAAAGACTGGAGGGAGAAGAGGAGCCACTGTGGAGGAGGCGAGTCCAGGAGGCTCTGGAAGAGGAGACAATTAAAATTAAATTTATCCAGCGTTCATCGGTTCTGCTCGTTAGCGTCCAAAAACCGTCTTTGTAAACGCAGCTGGTCTGTGTCTCACCTGGTTTCTGCTGCTGTAGTGGTCCAGTGTGTCCAGCAGCAGTGATCTCAGGTCATCTGGTTCCTGTAAACGACTTATCAGGGCCTGCAGGACGGATCAAGACGCTGACATCACCACCCAGTCACACCAGTTCACCTCAGACTGGGAAACAAACTCTTATCCACAGAGCAAACATCGAGTCCCTTAAATACACCACAGCGCGAAGCGAGCCCTGACCTCCAGCGTGCCGCTGACTCTGTGCAGATAGAGCGCCTCCTGCTGCATGAAGCTGGAGTAGCAGCGCTGCGTCAGGCGACCGGACCAGATCTCCTGGAGGAAGGAGGACGAGCGGAGGATCTCCTCCGCCAGCGAGTCGCTGTAGCTCCACACAGCATCGAAGAGGCTGACGCCGGGGACGATACCTGAGAGAGGAAACAAGTCTGACCACCGTCATTCCTCAAAACTCATCAGACGCAGAGGGGCCCAAAACCGGCCCATCCCCTTTCCTGTCCAGTGAAAACCACGTATCTCCAGATGTGTTGAATGTTTGTGGTAAACTGAACTGTTTAAAAAGCCTCTTGGATCAGATGAAATGCATCGTGTCAAAGGTGAAAACAGGCTGTTTTTAGAGATATAAAGTAGTTCAAATGAGCTCAACCTGAAACATCTACAGCAGTAAAATGCAGCATTAATGCAGCAGGAATATTAATCCACAAACATCAGATATGATAGAGAAACACTGACAGGAACACTTCACTGTATTGTGTCTCAATGAGCTGGTTGTCGTGCAGACCGGAAGGTTAACTCTCACCTGACTCCACTGGCTTCCTGTTCTCGGGGGAGTCTTCAGAACTGGAGATGAACAGATTACAAACAAGCTCTTAATGTTCAGCTTCACATGCGATCGCAGTGTTTTGTGCGTCTGGTGCGTGCCTCAAGGCTCAGACACACATGGTCGATCATCACGTCTTATTTTCATACATTTGCATTCTTAAGGCAGCAAAATGCAAATTTGGAGACGCTGTACGGTCGCTGCTCTCAGCGGTTCAGTCGGCGTGGTGCATCTTCGCTGTGCAGAGGATTGTGGGCCGTGAAAGCATGCAAAAGCAAAGCAAAATGCAATCAGATGCAGTAGCACATACTGGTATTTTTGGCATACTGCGTTTGACGTGCTAAATGTTAGTGTGCATGCTGGAAGGCAGCATGTGACTCCGTCTGCGCCTCCTGTGGATTCAGGGTCGAAGGAGCCCAAACAAGATGAAACCTTGCTCATTCAGTGACAGAAGAAGCTCATCTGTCAGTGCTGAAATTCTCCTGCTGCCTGCCAATGTCTAAAAATTAAAAAAAGAAAAAACATCCCATCTCCTGCCACTGCCTGTGTCCACCCACAAGACCCAGACCCAGCTTCAGTGCAGCCACAAGCTCCCGGACTGAGACTAAAGAGAGATCTGAGAGGGAACGAGAGTGTAACAGCCCAGAAACCACAGCCAGGACTGAACCCAACAGCTACACAGTCTGAAACTGGGCTGTATGAGAGTGAGCGACTGATGAGGGGAATGAGGTGCAGGTGTGGAGATGGGTGGGAAAGCTCAGGTGAGGGTGAAGGTGGGAGGGACGTAACAGCAGGGCAGGAGGGAGCGGCGGGATCCGCACCAACAGCAGGGTTAGTGATGATGAAGTACATGAGCTAGTGCTAATGCTACTTAAAGTACTTCACCTTAAAGAGGTTTTGAATACCTGAGTACTTCAGATATTAGTCTACCTGGCTCTGGTGGAGCAGATGTAGAAGCTCAGCTCTCCACAGGGGGCGCTGTACAGCTCTCCACCTGAACATAACACACACAAGTTCCTTTAAGTTCCTTTTTCTTTTAGATTTAATTAGAATTCTGCTAAAACTGCTATCATTTTCAGATTTTGTCCAATAATCTATCTATAATAACGCAGTTATTAACTGTTAATTTGTATTTACTATTTGGGTCCATTTGCATGCAAGCCCCGCCCTCTCCAGTCTTTCCCTGCCTCTGATTGGTCCAACCACTGATGCTGAAGGATGAGTCGTCACTCCAAAACCAAGATCCATTCTTCAGACAGAAAAACAATGAGACAGAGAGAATAAGGTCCTGATAGAAGCACAAGAGATACACGGTGTTTTCATCCTGCTTCAACCGTGTGAAGCTCTGCTGTTCTGTAAACTGCTTTATAAATAAAGATTTTTTTTATTATTATGTCATTCTACCTGTTGTGTCCGGTATCCACCCAGCCACACAGGAGTGTTTGTGCTTGCTAGCTGATGGACAAACTGCCTCTCCTCTGGTGTGTGAAATGACACCAGGTTCCCACCTGTCTGAGAGCACAGAGACTAACACACACACACACACACACACACACACACACACACACACACACACACATTAAACCACGCTGAAGGCAGGTCATATTTGAATCTTATGCGAGATGAATTTGGATGTGGTTTTGTGTCAGTTTACGTTAGCAGAGCTCCAGGAGCTCCACACGGGGTAGAAAGCGAAGCACCTCTGCCAGAACAGGAGCCACTGAGGGGGGCATGGAGAGGCCTGCCCCGCCCCTGCTGACACATTGTTCAGTTAAAACACTTAACATTTGACTGTCAGCGTGTTGGAGCAGGAGGCTTCATCTGACTGTTCTTTACCTGAAGATGACAGTGAGGCCGACAGGAGGAGAGCCAAGACAAGAGGAACCAACACACACACCATCGTCCACCTGTAACACACACACACACACACACAGGGATGATAGAGTGTTATACTCACATGACAATTAATAAAATACATTGCATCACACAGCTGAGCCCCGTTGCAGCTACACATCAGCAAGCCGAAACAGCTGGTGGTGGACAGGAAGCCACCTCCACCTATCACCATTCAGGGTGAGGAGGAGGGTGGAGGTGCACCTCATCAACAAACTGGACTGGTCACCACAGCAGACTGCTTCCCGAGGAGGCTCAGCTCATTCAGTGTGTGCAACAGGCTGTGCACTCTTTGCTATCTGATGTCCAACCAACAATAAACACCATTTCTACAGACCCTGCAGCCGGTGCATACACCGGATTATCAGTTATAAATACGACCGCTTCACTTCAATGACCCCAAACTGACCAATAATAAATAAAGATTAGATTAGATCAAACTTTATTGATCTCACAATGGAGAAATTCACTCATATAGAAGCTCTTCAGAACACATGGGGGGGTGCAAACAGGAAATGGAGGTGCAAATGAGAACAATAGGAAAAACAAGAACAAGGTGCAAATAAGCAACAACGGAGCAAGAAAAAATAACAGTGACCTTTTCCCTGCAGTAGTGGATCTGGATGTTTATAATCAGAGTAGAATAGAGGTTTTTGCACATAATAACTTTACATTGGATTGTACAGTCTGACAGCGGAGGAATGAATGAATGACCTGCAATTTCCCAGCTTGGGATAAATAAAGTATATCTATCTATCAGCAGCACTACAATAGGAAGAACAAGAACAATAAAGGTGCAAATAGGAACAAACGGAGCAATAAATTACAACTGTGAAAGTTTAAAGTGTCTTTTGTCTAGCAGTAGTGGATTTGGATGTTTTATAATCAGAGATTAACAGAGGTTATTGCACATAATAACTAAATAACTACACATTGGAGTTGTGCAGTCTGACAGCGGTGGGAATGGGAATGAAGAAAAAAGACCACAGACACCACAGCAGGTGCAACAAACAATATAAAGCCACATCGATGGAACAGTCTGACACTTCTTATAGAACAGTAGAATAAAATAGTGGACATCACAGAGATGTACAAGCGATGGTGGTATAGTGGTGAGCATAGCTGCCTTCCAAGCAGTTGACCTGGGTTTGATTCCCGGCCATCGCAAGCTGCTGTCTTATTGGGGAGGTCGGAAGGTTCGATTCCACCGGACTGGCAGAAAAATTTGGATGTCCATTAGCTGATGATGTGTGAAATGCAGAGAAGAATTTCGCAGTTTGGGATCAATAAAGTGAATAAAATTTAAATAAAACAATTTAAACTACTCATTGGCCACACACACATACTAAGGCAAAGGAGATACTGAGCGGGGTTTACGTACACTGCAACACACACACAACATGTCGTTTCCAGGCAACGCAGCGGTTGTTGATGTCCTCCTCTGTGCAGAGTGACGCTGCTGTGTTCACTTCAGAGGGCTGCAGACCTGCTGGGAGGTTGATCAGCAGCGTGGGACACACCACCTCAGGCATATAAAACCAGAGCAGCAGCCAGTCTCAGTGCAGACCTGCTCACCACACACAGCTCTGCACTGTGGCCTTTCTATCAGTGTGTCTGCTCTACGTTCAACAGCTCTGCTCGTTCATGCTTACAGAAAAACATGACCAGTCCAACCAGCATGTCTGTCCCAGTATGCCCAGTCCTCTCTGCCACTCTGTCCCAGTATACCCAGTCCTCTCGGCCACTCTGTCCCAGTTTAACCAGTCCTCTCGGCCACTCTGTCCCAGTATAACCAGCCTGAATGCAGTCTCATCAGGGATTACTATCATAAACAGCAGAAAGTCTTCACACCTCTCACTGAAGCTAAAAGTTCCGCAGTGACCCTGAACTCACCTGGAGGATCCCATGAGAGCATGCTAGCACTTAGCATGTTAGCTGAAGGTGATCTAAACTGAATGCAAGTTCACTTACATTCAGTTTAGATCACTTCAGCCGTTGAGATGTGGCAGAAAGCTCCAGAAGGACTCTAGTAAGTGAACCTTGATTTAAAAAACTGTTTCTAAGGTCAAGAATGAAGTTTCCAGTTGAACACTTTAATAAACAACCTGTGAAAGATTTTTACAAGCGTCTAAACACACAGGAAGGACTTTCTCCCTTCAAACTTCATCACGTTTTTACATTTGAAGTGTTTGTATAATAAATGACGTATATAACAGCTTGTAAATGTTACCTGTGCCGTGTTTCCGCTCACCTGAGCTCAGAGATCCTCTCCTGCTCACAGTCCTGTTAAACTGCTCCGAGCTGGAAAAACCAAGCAACAACAGACCAGGTGCTGGTTTACAGGTGACTTCCGCGTATTGTGGAAAGCTTCAGGTGTGGCTACATGCTGCTTCTGACAAAGCTCCAGTCGGACTGGTTTTATTCAGGTAACCCTACCTCTGTTCAATGGCGCTGCTTTTATTGCTCCAGGAAGGTGGGCGGTGTTAATGTTACCTGCGCAGGTGATTTTGAAAACGTTCAGTATGACTGACTTTCCGGAGATACCATGAAAACCAGAGTCCATCGCGAATAAACGTCATTAAAACCCGCCTGGAATCATAGAAAAAAGACGCTTCAGAACTTACCTGAGAAACATCCGGTTTTTAAGTTTTCTTCAGTATCACAGTAATCCAGTGAGGACTGTGTGTACATCCGTGGATGCGTTGCAAACAGGAACTCCTTATAACTAATTCGGCATATTTTTAATGGGAACAATTTGCCAAAATGTAACCAAATACAGGTTTCTAACACTGGGCTCAAAGGAGAGCACTGCTACCACCACAGCTGACGCGTTCACATGTTCCGTCTGTCAGAGAAGCAAAAACCTTTTCGACTTTCTCCAAAAGTCAAACACAAGCAGCACTTTCAAATCCCCAAAATTAAAGAGATCTTCCACCACTGCAAATAGGAAATACTCGAGTACAAGCACGTAGTTACTTTTGCACCACTGTGCGTAATCACACGTCATTGAATATGATTTCCAGCTGTGTTCCAGCTGTGTTATCAATCACTCAGAGCTTCATGAGCCGTTTTAACAGTTGTCAGATGTTCTTCAGTGTCCTTCTGTTTAGAGCCTCATTATGTTTTAGAAAACTAATCATCCCCAAACCCACATTTCTCCTGCAGCCCTTTGGAGGGACCTGGTCCAAGCCGGGAACCCCTGGACTAAAACTGAATATAAATTAGTTCAAACCAGCTCCACCTCCAGCAGCCACAACAACACAATGACACATGAACGCATCATTATCGATAATCTAATAACAACATTTGTAATAATATATCAGTCATCAGTCACAATAAGTACTTTTTATATTTCTACTATTGTTGTATACTTTTACTTAAGGAAAGGATCTGAATACTTCTTCCAGCACTGCAAAATAGAAATGCTTGAGTACAAGTACCTCAAAACTGTGCTTAAGTACAGTGTTTGAGTAAAAGTACTTCTTACTTTCCACCAGTGAGTACCTGTGCAGCACTAAGCTGTGTTACAGTTCATTCACGCCCCCCCCCCAGGAGAAGCTGTAACTGTTGGCAAACTAACAAACACTTAAAAATGTTCTTATATCACTAATGTGGAAAAAAATAGTAAAAAAGCTTCATGTACAGTGTGTCTGCTCGGCCAGCTGGGTCCTGACCTCAGCAGTGAAAATCAGGATTCATCAAAACACACTCGCAGTACAATTGTATTGTATGACCAATGTGTTGGAAATACACGTAAATATACTTCAAATGAAGTGAAATTAAATTACACTTTAATTAAGCTGCTAATTGTGTTTCACAAATGACTTGAAAATAAATTTATATTCATGGATACACTATTATTATGAAAGTATTTGTAATTTAGTAGACATTTTTTATATAAGTACTTTGAAATACCACTTTAAGTACTGCAGAATTCATTCATTTTTCATTTTTGATCTGTGTCAGTAAAACTGAATGACTTCTGTTTAGAAGAAAACTTTTTAAAAGTAAACTTTAAATTAAGCACAAACAGTAAAACTGTACTTGTATGGACTTTTCTGTACTTCAATTATATTTCCAATACACTGAAGTGTACTACTTTAGAGTACTACTTTGGTGTATTACTTTTGACCTGGGCTGGCTTTGAATGAAACTTGTACCCCCCCCAGCAGTGAAGGGTGTAACGAGCGAGCACTCGTCGTCCCCCCTCCTGAAACGTTTTGTCATGGAAGGAGATTAAAGTCCGAGGATGTTCTGGTTCTCACAAACAGGCTCATTCAGTAAAAACCACCGATGTGTTTAACAAAGAGACGGCAGGAGACAGAGAGGGAGAGATCGGGGGGGTGGGAGATCCTGGAGGGAGGCGGCCACAGCTGGTGTACATCCTGTTAGTGTGTGTGGCGGGGGTCCTAATCTCATAGAAATGCCCTCACTAGAAAAGAGCGTCGTCCTTCCTCCTGCAGGGTACCTGCAGGTCCTGAGCCGGTCCAGCTCCAGGTCAGGTGTTTTATCTGCAGGCTGATGCCCTGTGGCCGAGGATCAGACGGGTTTCAACAGTTAGTTAAAGCCTGCTAAAGAAACCTGAATTTGATTGGTTGAACCAGCCTGGTTGTGTGACTTCAGTCCAGCTCCAGGGGCGGATAAACACCCGCGGCAGCGTGGGGTCTCTTCCAGCCCCGCAGCATCACTTTAGCATCAGCTCACACTGAATTCAAGACGAATCAGCTCATTTGAATCTCTGTGTTGAACTGCTGGACTGTGCACCACTGTGTCTGATTTATCAACTGCTGCACACAGGCTTTCATTAAACTCCTTAACGTCGAGGATCTGCTCTGGTTTTGGTATAACAGGGTGCAGAAATGAACTGAATATAAACAGTTCATATTCTTTTATCATCTCAGGTGGATTCAGGAAAATAAAAAACGTCAACGAATGAGAACAGAAGTCTAAAGCTGAGCCGGCAGAGGCTGCATCTAAACACACTGTGGTGGTGGTTTAGGGATACGAGCTGCAAATCTACATATCCTGGTTCTACACCCCCCGCCCCTCCCTCCACATCCTGGACCCTCAGAGTCTCTAAACCTCCAAACTTCAAGATCATCCTCATACACTTCAAGCAGACTTTGAAGTCACACAGGATCACCGCTGTCTGCTGGGACTCAAACAGTCCAGAGTCTTTAAAACACTCGGCAGCACCACGACTGAGCTGGAGGACTGCGAGGAGGCGAGTCTTTACAACCTGAAGAAGAAGAAGAAGAAGAAGAAGAAGATTAGGTTGTGAGATTTTGTAGACGTCCTGAGGGTCATTGCTCAACAAGGTAAGGATGCTCATGGATAAAATTCATCCAACCATGTGTCTCTCTCTGCCCCTGCTGCACCATCCATCCATCCACCCATCCATCCATCCATCCATCCATTCATTTGTAAACTCTTCATTTAGAGGATATATTTGCTTAATGAGCAACATGTTGATAATAACGTCCTGCATAAAACTGACAAAAGCAGCAATAAGAAAAATCCCACAGACAGAAAATGAAGATGATCTCTATTTAATCAATGATTGATTAAATCATTGATTAAACACGGGACATTATTTGGATTATTTTCTTTGGGTCTCTCATGTAGATGAATGGATGAAGACACGATGTCTCCCTTATGGACCGTTTGTTGGGTCTGGATAACGTTAAATCAGTATTCTCTAACAAACATCTCTGCTTGTTTTCTCATTGTTATCTAACTTTATCTTCCCTGTTAATTAGATGTTAATGAGTTGATTAACATACCAGGTTTATTAAAGGATAGGTCCGTAGCCTGATATCTTCTTCCTCTGTGCCTTAGAGCCTCACTGTCGCTCTGGCTCACATGTTCCTTCATCACCATGAACACACACACACACACACACACACACACCGTCCTGCTGCCACAAACACTCACTACAGCACCAAATGTGGATTAATCCACTGTTGAAAATAGTCCCCAACAGATGCTCCACTTCCTCCTGTTTGTTTAATAAATGAACACTGTCGAGCTGTTTTAGGACATTATTTGCCCTTTTTTAAAAATTAAACCTATTTATGACTCAGTTTGAAGGATTTATGAACTGGCTTCAGGCAAAAAATAAATTTCTCGTTAGGTCTGATGTAAAAAAAAATAAATACTGCCAGTATATATTTCAGTCAGATTTTTTTTGCATATCACATTGCACACGAATCACATTTTTGACAGATATTGCGACTGTGATTTCAGTCCCAGTTGTAGTGAGAATAGTGAGAATAAAAATGATTGCTGGTGTCTAGAAGGACTGAGTCAAGGCTAACTGGACTTTGCTGTGGAAACTTCTGGTGGGGAGTCCCAGGTATTTAACCTGTGTGGGCTCATTATTACAGTCACTGATACCACCACCACGGGTCGCTTGTGCTCCTCACTGATAAGTGGTGTCGAATGTGATTTCATTTGGTCTTTAAAAGAGAAGTCCAGTGAACTGTCTCCACTGTGCCTGTGTGTGTGTGTGTGTGTGTGTGTGTGTGTGTGTGTGCGTGTAGAGATGCTGCCTACCCTCCACAGTTTCGGGGTGGGTATGGTCTTATTGTCCTTGGCTCCGTCCACCCTGTCGTTCTCCCGTGGTGCCAGTCACGCCTCCTGTCAAGAAATGATTCCCGGCCACATCCGCGCTCAACCCCTGGACCCGCGGCACAGCCACGTCACCCTGCGCACATCCAGCTCCACCTACCTGCCTGGCCAGTTAGTCACAGGTAGTGATTAACTATCTTTAACTCACTGATTAGCCAATTAATAACCAACTTACCTGCTAGGGCAGTTAGTCGCTTGTACTATTTTACTAATTTTAGAACTGACACCAGAGAGATGACAGGAAATGAAGGGGAAAAGAGATAGAGAATAACATAGAACTGAGATCTCTTGCTGGATCTGAATCAGGGACATTGCTGTTCATGGTCAGAGATTTAAACCCACTAACAATAGATAGTAAAAATCTGAGGCGAGCCCGACTCTTTCTCGGCTTTAAAGTAACCTGACGTCCCAGATGGGTCATTACACAGAACCATCTGTGAAGTCATCCATGGAAAGTGTCAAAATATACTTGACAGATGATTGGACGAACCATCTCTCTATTACTGTCGATCATAGGGCAACTTCAACCAATCAGATCAACGAACATCTGCATTAATCTCTTAGAAACCACCATTGTTCATGTCTGAGCAGTTTTGCCAATATCACTCCTAACCCATGCCCATAGCTGCCACGTGTTCCTTATAGGACGCTGACTGGTTCGAACCACTGTGGTTCGGCCACGAGCGCATAATTTGAAGCCTGGCAAGATGGATTCTCACGTTGCGTAATCTCGTGTGATCTTGCAAATCTAACTGGCCCAGAGGGTGTGGATTGAAGACAAACATCGTAAAAGAAGGATAGGACAGTGGCATACTGAAAACAAAAAAAGATGAATATTTGTACTTAGGTTGTATTGTGTTGTATTGTAACGACTCTGTAAAAACTCAGTGTCTCTTCTTCTGTGTCTCTGAATCCATACTTGTGTCCTAAGTAACGGTCCGAAGCTCTCGAGACTTCATGGGTTTTCTGCTCCAGGCTCGCACTGTGGAGGGTGCTAGGGGCGGGGCGGGAGTCGGGGTCAAGGCCAGGACTGGACCCGGAGCTGGAGTCAGGCCTACAAGACTGGGCCCGGTGCTGGTGGGTGGCTCCTGGACCCTCGCGCCCCCTGGCACACACACCCTGCGCTGCCTCTCAGAAGGCGACACCCTCACACACTCTGACAAACAGCTGAAGAGAAACCTCTCGTTTGTGTGGAGGGCTCCTGATGCCCCCATGGGAGACATCAGGTTCTAGTAAGTATGTGTCCACCAGTTCAGGGTTGTAAAAGACCACTAATGTAACGAGCAGTCAAATACTGGTGAAAGGACATGCAGTGAGACATCATACGGAATCCTGTTCTAATGTGAATATTTGGTTTATCATTTAGTTTTTTTGTGCATTTGGATAATTTGTATTCAGCAATGCACAAACCTCTTTATCATTCCAGCATCACAGTGGTGCAGTCTTACTTTGTATACTGGGCAGGTATTGAGTCTCCAGTGGTGTGTGATGGGAGTCGTACTCCTTGGAATGGGAGCAACATTACAGGAGTGGATGGAGGGAATTCAACTTTTGCACCGCAGGAAGATGAAGTTCCTGCTCCGCCAGGTACGCAACTGGTGCATTTCTGAATGTACATATGGAATATCCAGTGAAAAAGAATGTTTTGTACCTCTCTGTTTACCTAAAGCTCAGGAAGACGTGGTCTGAATTTCATTATTTATGATAAGCTAAAAGATGCAACTCCAGGCCCCACCCCATCATAACTATTACCTTGCTCTTCTCTCACCTTCTTGCCTCAAAGCTTCCAGAGCCAATCGAGCATCCATCAAACAAACAAACGAGACAGTCAGTCCTGGTACTACCACAGGGCTCCCGAAAACAACAAGCAGTGGAACCCAAAGCTACAGATCGCAGGAAACACCAACAAAGGTCACTCATCCAGTCCTGGAGAAGAACAGCTTTGCGATTTTGGCTTACCTTGGACTTAGCCTGACAAATCAGGCAGTTAATGAAAGGAACAGCCCTGTGACTTTAGGATATCTTCAAAATCCTACCAAAGGTAGTGAGGCTGACACCTATCCAACTTCAGGATCCCTTTCACTTGTGACTGTAGATACAGGCACTGACACAGGAACCCCTGTCACTCATAACAAAGACCTCAAGAGGCCTCTTTTCTCGTCCATCCGCTTTCCCTTCACAGCCTCTTTGTCCTCAGCAGAGGCTAGAGGGATGGAAGCTACTACCACTCTTTTGCCCAACATCACAGTGCAAAACACAACCAATCCTCCTTCCCTTGTTTCCCTCCCCTCTGTGAAGTCTGGTGAGATGGAAAGAAAAGAGGCAAAGATAAACTTCCAGGATCCAAAACCGCATAATGTTCCTGAAACAAAAGACACAACATTAAATCCTGAAACCACAGCGACCAATCACAGCTTCCACTACACAAATCTTCCAAGATCCACATCCCAGAATCCAAGAGGACCAATCCAGGACCAAACTACTTCTGTACAGTTCAAGACCCAGAGTAGTTCAGGTGAAATGGGCAGCCAGTCCCAAACTTCTTCACACAAGCCTTTTCTTCAGGTTCAAACTTCATCTAAACTTTTCCTCCAGTCTCAAACAGTAACAAGTCAGACCTTTCTCTTCTCCCAGACATCTATGCCCTTTTTCAAGTCCCAAACCTCTTCGCCAAACCTAATTCTCCGGTCTAAATCTCCTACCCTTCAGTCCTTTCTCCAGTCTAGCACAAGTTCATCCCTCAGTCAGGGCCACCCTGTATCCCTTCAGCCCCTTCTCAGCAAACTCCTGAATGTCCCATCCCACAACCAGCCAGACCGTCAGCCTGAAAATAGTCCATCAGGCCCAAAAACTAGGCACAGACACACGAGTCCACCTCACTCTCAGCTTCAAACAATTGCACCTCTGAGCAGCCTTCCTCACCCTCAACCTTCGAATAGTTTTCCCCAAGCCCAGCCTCAAACTATCCCAACTCAAACTGAGGGTCAAGATAGCTTTCCCCAGATAGACCAGTCCCAATCTGATACATCACCCCAACCATGGTCCCAACCCCATTCCCAAACAGGTGCACCACAGGCACACACGAGTGGATGGAAGAAAACTCAAGCCTCAGTAACTCTTCCCTTCACATCTAGGTTTGACCCGACCTTTACAGTGGGTGAGGGTAAAGAGGTCAAAGATCTTCAGTCTCAAGCAAAGATCAAAACCATGAGGCCCATCTTTGCCTCCATCCCCTCAGTCACTCCTTCAGTGTTTACTCACCTGTCCACACGTCATTCTTCATCCTTTTCTTCCACCCACACTTTGCCTATTTCTTCTCTCGTCCACCCTGGTTCCACCACTCCTCTTTATCGCACCAGAAGTTCGACCCCAGTACCCATGCAAACTTCTTTCACCCATGCCTCTTTCTTGTTTTCTCCATCTTCCTCCTCCATGAAGAACCAACCCAGAACAGCTCCAACCCTTTCTGCTCTCCCTTCTCCTTCCCCGATCTCCATTCCTCCTAATTTTCCCTCTGTCCAACCCTCCTCACTTTCCCCCATGCCGTCCTCTGTAACGTCTTCCACCATACCCTCCTTGAACTCCTCCGACTATCCTTCATCAGTCCCTTTATCTCCTTCTTCCACTTCTCCCTTTACCTCCTCCCAGTCTCTCACAAGTTCTACCTTTTCCTCACCCTTTTCCTCCACCATCTCTCTAGCCCTCTCCTCCTCCTCTACTGCCTCATCAGCTTCTTCCATTTCTTCTGCTTCGTCCCCCCCTTCACCTCCTCCTTCTTCCTCATCTAGCTCTACTCCCACCTCAACATTTCCTTCATTCTCAATGGGTTCTTCATCTTCCTCCAACGTGTCTTCCACTTCTTTGGTGTCCTCCCAGTCTACCACACCTCATCCAGAACCCTCTCCTGCTCCGCGTCGCTCTCTCTATCACCGCCTCATGTCCACCTCTTCTCCTGTACCTTCTCAACAACTCACCCTAGCTCAGAGGTTGCTAATCCAGAATCACATTGCATCATCTGAACCTGAGCCCAACCTCAACCTACCAACACCCAGAACAGTGGTTCACCCAAACCCTGAAGCCCACCCAAACTTTGACCCAAGCTTAAAACCAAATTTTGGCCACGAGTTAAAACCAAACCTTCCCAACACTGATACTAAACCCAAACGTCCCTCCAATCCCTCTGGAACTCCAGACAAGGGAGGGAAGTATCCAGACATTATCCCCAGACACAGTGCCTGGGAGCTGGGCATGCTTCTGGGCTGCTCAGCTGGCTTGGGCATGGTACTGGTGGTCGGGGTAAGGTACATGTACCGTCAAGCCTGTGGTAAGCAGACGGAGGTGACGCTGAACGACAGGGAGAGAGAGTATGAGAGAGGAGAGAGAGGGCTGATCCATGTCCAGGAGTGTGGAGACCTGGTCAGAGTCCGGAGAATCAGAGAGAACAGTTTCGTCCTCCTGGCGGAGTATGATATACTAGCAACACCTGGAGACTAAGATACAAGCTGCGCATATAGATAATTCTAGGTACAAATGTATCTGCTCTTAGTGTGGGTGCTCTTGGCAACATTATATTGGGCTGAAAATTACATAATGAAGTGCAGCATTCTGTTACTAAGTGAAAAATACAAATATACAAAGTTACCTTATCGATGGCAGCTACTTAGCCTCACGTGCCTTTCCAATTAGCCTCTAAGCCAAGCTATTTTACATCATTGTAAAAACACCATCATAATCTTCATTAATGAATAAAACAAGGTTGTTTTTATGTATTTTTGCCCCACTAGCTTTGAGGCTTAATGATGGCAACTTGGGTCAGTCCGTCTGTTGTTGTGGTCCAAAGCTAGATATCTTGACAGCTACAGGGCAGATTGCCTTTTGTTTAGCATCACAGTGAGATTGAAATGTCGCCTCTAGCAAATCTGTTTTTGCCTGACGAAGGATCTCAAAGGGTATTTGACAGCTTGTCATGAAGCTTGCTGTGAATGATCCTCAGAGGATGAATCACCTTTGGTGACTATGTAGGCTAACCATACATCTGGCTCCACCATCAGGCCAGACTTTATTCTTGTATAATAAAATGTAAGGGCACACTGTAGTGAATCTATTGAGGTAATTGATCTCTAAAAGATGAAATTTCTTTCAAATTTAAACTGAGTTTTTAACTAGTGCCAACATTTGGCCAAAATATAAACGCTGTGACAGAATTTTACTCTTTTAGCTGCGCCACCAGCGCTCTATATCAAAATTATAGCATGTAGTTTGTTCCACCCTCTTTTGTGTTGTGGAGTGTAACATTCATTGGCAATCATCAACAGGAGTTTTGATTTTGTTTTCCCAAGTAGTTCACTTGTGATCGAGAAAATGTACTCGGCTAAAAATGTCTTCCTCCAGAGATTTCTCCCTCTAACACGTTTGGAGAACTAAAACTACAATCTGCCTCCTCAACTAAGAAATTTACAGACTGCAGCGTTTGCTGGACACTGTTTTTAGCATGCATCAGAAAGATAGATAGAAACAGCAAACTGTATGGACATGTGATGATAGTGACACAGAGGCTGTAAGTCCTGCTCTATGACTGTATAGTCAGATAGTATATTTATATAGGATTTGCATGTGTATTTAGCATGCTGACAGGATAACTAACCAAATCCTACGTACGCACATTATGATTAGGATTTTGTCCCTGTGATGTTCATGTACACAGTGCTGCTTATCACCATTATTAGATCATTACCTCTTCATCTATTTGGCATGTCTTATTATTTGGATGCACTTATATATAATAAAACATATTTTCTGTTGTATACATTGTGTGATTCTTTATTTAGCTCTTGTAGCATGCGGTTTTATGGATGGCAGTGCCGGCTGCTTAGTCATTTCAAATCATGTGGGTCTGGTCGTGTGTTAGAAGTGGCACAAGGCCTCTAAGGTCTGTTGGCAGAGTTTTCACAGTCTTATTTTATCATTACTTCGTCCAAATGATGTGACAGAAGAGCCATCTGTCCAAAAAAGTCGGAGCTGTGAAATTAACGAACTGCCAATAATTCCCCGAGTGTTTTTCTTCACAAATACGAGGATTTGTTGCATATTTTCTGGATCTAAACTGGCCCTGAGGTGTAACATTGTGTGACAGAGAGGAGCACTGACTACATACAAGTAAGAAAACCCAATTCAAGGCACTGCAGTCTCTAGAGGGGCAGATTAAAATCTGGTTTTACAGCGTGCAAACTGTGCAGGAGTTTATGTTTGTACAACGACAGAGCCAACAAATATGTGGTCCATTTAGCGGCACAGAAAAACACAAAAAGAAGCACTAAGTCCTGGAAAACTTTGCTTTGCTTATTGTTTTTGGTGAGAATTTGTGCAGCAAGTGAGAGTCAGAGTGATGCAAAAAAAAATCACATTGGTTGTTTTACTTCCTCATATGTTTATTTAAAAGAAACAGAACAGACCCATACAAACCCTACTTCATATCTTTCCTTCCAAAATATACTGCTGGCAAATCAATCACACTGTAAACAGACAGAGGCTGACTGTAAACCGACTGTTGGTTGACAACCAATGAAATTACATTTGTGCTGTAGAGGCATCAATAACCCCCTTAATAACGGCGGCTGACACCAGTTTGTTATAGGTGCTTAAATCTCTACCAACCAGGCTGACAGCAAGGAGCTGAAGATCAGATCAGTAACGTTTTCTGTCAAAGCGAACTCTCGGACAATCTATCTTCATCATCTCATGTGGGGATCTTCATCTGAGGAAATGCAATAACTCCCACCACTCCCAATAAGGGCCTCCTCCGGCAGTGCCGCCAAAGACGTTGTATGTTCAGAAGAAATGACAAACTCATTGGCAGCTGAGGCGGGCTAATAAAGACCTTTGAACTACATCTTTGGCTCGGTGTAATGTGCCTGAAGTAAACCCATGGTTATCTTTTTTCTACATGCGATATTAGAGGATTCTGCAAAATCCCTGAATTATGTTCAGTTACAATGTTCCCAGCAGCTTCCCTCAGCTTTAAAGTGAGTTTCAGGCCATCGTTTCGCTGTCCGACCACAACTTTGCTGTTCTGGTTCACTCTCATAGCGTCGCTTTCAGCTGCAACAGGCAGCTGTTCAATACAAAGCGGCTAAGTGGTTGGCTAAGTCGTAGCTGGTGAACACGGTGGAGCATTTAGCAGCTAAAGAGGCGGATATCTCCACCAGAAGATGGCAGAGACCAAAAACAGAGCTAAGAGAGAGTGAAAATTTACTTTGGTGGACACAAACATGACTAAAGAGTAATGACAATGTTGCTCCGTAACTACTGGATGTGTAAATAAGCGACTGTTTGCTAACAAATCCGCCTCATAACTTAAAATGTGTTCACAACTTGTTTCCACTGCCCCCAAGTGGCCAAAAAATTTTATTATTGCAGGTTATTGCAGGTTTAAGGTCACGGGTTGAAGAAAAGTTGGATGTGCCACACACCCAAGCACCACCTTTTGGCCACCTCCACCACCTCCTTACATCCATGTTGCTACAACTCAACACTGAACGTGAATTGTGGACTGCGGAATAGTCCAATATGGACATTTTCCCCAGAGATAGGGGGCAGGACATGCAGTACAAAGTAGCTCAAAGGTGCAGGTTCCTCAGGTGGAATTGAGTTCCGCGCAGACCAGACGGGTTCCAGCGAACACGGCTGGCAGTGTATGTACATCAGATGGGAAGCCAGTGAGGGGTCATGTTCTTATCAGTACAAGAGCAACTCCCGATGGATGGTCGAGGTGCTAGAATCCAGCAGGATGACTGAGTAAATACAGGGCGGTAACGTTAACATGCTAATGCTACCATCTGCTACAACAGAAATACTGTTCACAGAGCTGAGGCCCTCCAACATGGCTGCTGGGGGCTAGTGGGGGGCTGCCCCCATGCCACATGAAAGCCCTCACAGAAGAAGGTCCTGGAAAACAGAACTGACACAGATCACCAGAGGTAAGGCCAGACAGCTAGCGAGGGATTTCATGGAAATAACGCCCCTGAGCAAAGTCGTGCCCGTACATTTTCCAGACACGTGTGTCAGTTTGGTCCATGAACGTCACAAATGAACTAAAAACACTGTGATCCCTGTTTGAATGGACTGAGGATCAGTCTTTCATGGATGTCATGTGTTGGAGCTTTTATTGGTTGTGATGACGATACATTCACGGTCATCCCTCTGAACAGGGAAACCTGCCCCAACGTGTCTGAAACGTGTTGCTGCATCAAATCCAGAATAATCATATATTTATTTAATCATTGAAGCTGATGAGGTCAGACATTAAATATATCATATATGTCTTTGTGCTGTTTTCAGTTGAGTTTATGTCAATAAGGATGAGCAGTTTATCACATTCTACTGAATTTATGTTTTACAGAGTATGCTAGTTAAGACCCGACCCTGTACTGTTCAAAGAACTTCATTTTCAGCCCTGCTAGCTACGTCAGTCCACTGCGGTCCAGGCTGAAATACTCCGTCTGAACAACTACTGGATGGACTTTCATGGTGCTCAGATGATGAATCCCTGTTATTTTGGTGATCTCCTGACTTTTCCTCTACCAGCACCACCAGTGGGTCAAAGCTTTGACTTATCCTGTGAAATCCCGACATCTACAACACGACTTGTCGTAGACTGAGATGAACCGTAACTTTAAGGATCACTTGACTTTTTTCATTGGAGCATTTTTCTGTCATTCATTTTTCAGCCTGTTAAATTAAACCCCCTTCCTCAATGTTCACGTCACACCTTCATCATCTGGAAAGATCATTTGTTAACTCAACACCCGTTATTCTACAAAGTGTCAGAAACCAAAGCAGCTGTCATTATTATACTGTGTATTAATCAGATAATACAGCATCCGTTTGTTTCAACATGAACGCAAACACGCGTCCACACATTCTGGCAGTGACAGCACGAAGAAAGGCCGAGTAGAAAAACGTAGAAAAGAGCAGGAAAAATAAAAAAGAATGGTCCCGGTAACTCCACACTTCCTGTTCCTGCTGGGAGGTGCTGCTGCTCAAAACAAACGCTCCTTTTGTTAAAAAATAAAACAAGCAGCTGACCTCTCTTTGCAGGAACTTTTGGGTATTTCATAGAAAAATAGAACTTTTGATTCTGTTAAATATAAAAGAATATATATATATATGATGGAAATATGAAATATCAGTTTTCTGTTGCCGGAGAAACGGAGATGCCCCCTCCGTTGGCTGAGGTCTCTGTTGATTGGTTGTTACAAGGCACGTACAAGCGTCTCCCTCCGACGTAGTCCACCATAACAAAGCACGAATTTTATCTTCATCAGACGGGCTGAACAGGCGACAGTTTCACCGCCTGAACAGAAAGAGAGAAGCAGCAGAAAGTGTCAGAGCGAGGATTCAGACAGAAGATAAACAGAGGAGACACAGTGAGGGACATCATCTGTGCCAGTGGCGTGCACGGGGGGGCCCTCATGGCCCAATTGTTGAAAACGCGCATTAAAGTGCCCTCTTGGACGCCAAAACACGCGTTAAAGTGCCCTCTTAGGAGCCAAAACACGCGTTAAAGTGCCCTCTTAGGAGCCAAAATGCACGCTAAAGTGCCTTCTTGGACACCAAAACGCGTGCTAAAGTGTCCCCTTGGAGCCATTACTCATGCTAAAGTGCCCTCTTGGACGCCAAAACGCGTGCTAAAGTGTCCCCTGGGAGCCATAACTCATGCTAAAGTGCCCTCTTGGACGCCAAAATGCACGCTAAAGTGCCCTCTTCAGTGGTGAGGACACGCTATATGTGCCCCTTTTTTCCTTTTCGCCCCTGCCCTTCAAAAAGTCTGTGCACGCCACTGCTCTGTGCTAAAACGTGGCATTTTTTAAAGGGAGTCTGGTGAGTGAATCCACCATCGCCACCAGCCGGTGAGTGTGACAAATCATTTGTGATTCCTCAAAACACAACAGGAGATAAAGTGCTTTCCAGCCGGTCTGAACATGTTCAGCTCACGTCTCTGGAAAAGTAAAGAAGTGGCAGCTTCTTCATCTCTTACTGCAGTGATGATGACTACATATCATAAAAGTCTGTCACTGTATTTAATTTGACTTCAGGCTGCAGGTAACTGTGTTTTTTATATAGTAACATAGTTTCATAAAAATGACAAAAGTTGTTCCATAATTAGAGAACGAGACAAAGAGAGACAGAGCAGCGAGGATTAGTCGACTGATATGACAGAAAACAGAATATCTCTGTTGGACTTTTGGTTGGACAGAACAAGACGCATGAGGACGCCACCTTCGGTCCTGATCGACTGTGATGGACATTTTCCACAATTAGTTCAAAATTTCATACATTAATCAATCGAATAGATAAACAACAGCTTAATCGATCAATAAAATAGCTGTTGCTGAGCAGGACCCCTGACTGATTGATCAGTTTGTCTGATTTTATCAGATGATTTTGATTTATAACAGATGTATCGATCAAGGGTGGCAAATAATGATTATTTTCTTAATCCAGCCATGTCCAAACTATTCCATAAAGGGCCGTGTGGCTGCAGGTTTTCGTTCCAACCAAGGAGGAGCGCACCAGGCTGGACTCATTTAATCAGCTGATCTCCCTTTTCAGCTGATAACTAAGGGATCCCTTGATGTTGATTGGTTGGCCCGGTGTTTGGACATGCCTGTCTTAATCTATCAATTAATCATTTGATCAAATAAAAAAAAATCAGAAAATAGTGAAAATGTCCGTCATATTTTGCAGAACTCTGTTTTCAAATGTCTTGTTTTTTGACCAACACTCCAAAACCAAAAGATGATATGAAAAAAAATCATTGATAAACAGATTAAAACAATTATTTCATTTTTTAATTGAATTGCTTAATCAACTAATCGACTGTTTCAGTCCTGATCGTGTCTGTATGATTGAACAGATTCAAATCCCACCTGGACCCTCTGCTGCTCGCCGCTCATTAATAATCTCACGACTTGAAAAAAGACGTAATTATCTGAAGAGGTGCATGAAAAATAATGAATGTTTGACTGAACTGAAACGTTCCAGTAAGTTTGTTTGGAAATTTGATGTGATGTGATTCATGGTTCACAGTCTGGCATCAGTTTCCTCCTCATCACACCCACCACCATCAAACCAGGTCAACACTTTTGGTTCTGGATCGAAGTGAAGCTGGTGAGTCCAGCAGGTGACTCCTGCAGGGTGTTTTCCTGACAGCAGGGGGAGCCGTTGCACTCAGAGTACAGACGGAGAGGAGTTATAATCAAATGATCTAAGAGATCAAATCAGATCATATTCAGCAGTGGTAGAAAAACCCAAATCAGCCCGCTGGACACACGTCACAAGATCACATGATCACAACAGATCTGCAGTTCAATTATGAACGGCAAAAAGACGAGTTTCTTTTGAATTAAATCACGTAATTAAGCTGTTTCAGAGTCAGTTCTCTACTCACTCGGGGCAGCAGTGTTGGAATGCGGCCCTATCTCAACAACAAACTAGGCTGCAGGAGAGGAGAAAAGGTGAAGAGGTTAGTGTTGGGATGCAGCCGCCACACAAGGACAAGAAGGGAGGTTATGGTGAGTGATGGAGTCGTATCCCCAGGTCCCGTGTGTGTGTGTGTGTGTGTGTGTGTGTGTGTGCGCGTGCGTGTGTGCGTGCGTGCACCTTCTGCTGGCTGGTCATCCAGCTGCGGATCGATGGTACGAGAACAGAGCCGAGCAGGATCTGAGCTGGATGGTAGATCAACAGAGGGACTGAGATCAGAGAGAGATGCTCGTAACCCTCAAACACGATCTTCAACATGGGAATACCTGGAGAGAGAGAGACAGACAGAGACAGACAGAGAGACAGACAGAGAGAGAGAGACAGACAGACAGACAGAGAGACAGACAGAGAGACAGACAGAGAGAGAGAGACAGACAGAGACAGACAGAGAGACAGACAGAGACAGACAGAGAGACAGAGAGACAGAGACAGACAGACAGACAGAGAGAGAGACAGACAGAGAGACAGACAGAGAGACAGAGAGAGACAGATAGAGACAGAGAGACAGACAGAGAGACAGACAGAGAGAGAGAGACAGACAGAGAGAGAGACAGAGACAGAGAGACATATATATGTGTTATTATGGTTTGCTCTGAGAGTCTGATGAAAACTGAAAATACTAAAGTCCAACAGATGTGACACATGTTCTTCTTCTCTTTCTTCTATTCTCTCGCTCGGTTTATGTCACAAGTGCCAAAAATGTTTAAAACACATGTTTTCACACACGTTCCAATCTGTTCCTGAAGATCAGGAAATACATGTGAGTGAGTGAGTGAGTGAGTGAGTGTGTGTGTGCGTGTGTGTGTGTGTGTGTGTGTGCGTTTGCCTACCCAGAGTGAGAGACTTGTGTGTGGAGCAGAACACGATGGCCACAGTGTCTGCAGGGCTGAATCCTGAGCCTGACCTGCGGAGACAAACAGGAAGTAAAAGGGCGCTGTGACCTTTGACCTGTGACTGTTTCCTGTTTAAAAACTTGCTCCCTGTGTAAAAGCATCTTTATACTCGTTAATATGGAGACACATCGCACAGCTGTGAGCCTCCACATGTTCTCCACTCGTGCTTGTCGAGTAGTTTTACTCTTGTTGACTTCTTCATCGCAGTATTTGTACTCAGTCTGCTGTGCTGCATTAGAAAAGCTGGATGATGAAGTATTTCTGCACGCCTGAGGAGGATTCTGCTTCCATAAAAAGCTGCTGCAGCACTTTACTGCAACGTGTGCAGACGTTTTGTGAGACATTTTACTTTCCGTGCACTAATTTTTACTTCAAAGCTAGAAAATGTGCTTAATGCACCTCTGACATCAGAATGGAAACAAAGCAAGACGAGAAGAGAAGACGAAGACGTGGAGGGTGGAGTAACGGAGGAGGAGCCTCACCTGGTAGAGAAGGCAAACGTGAGCAGCATGAAGCTCAGCTGGATGGAGAAAACTGCAGAGGACAAGAGGAGAAACACATTTCACTGCGATGCTCGACTAAAATCCAGAGTGTCAAACTGTTTCATGTTTAAACAGATTAAACAAACCAGATAATAAACAACATAATAAACTCTGTTATCTTTGGATGGAGCTAGGCTAGCAGTTTCCCCCTGTTTCCAGTCTTTGTGCTAAGCTATGCTAACCTGTTGCGGCTTCGAACTTACACATCTAGCAGCAGGCAGGAAAGCGAATAAAAGTACTTCCTGAAATGTCGAACTTTTATTTTAATGCGAAGTGGAGTTCACCTCAGGAACCAGAGAGCAGAGCAACCCCTCCACCCAGAACAGGTTCGACCCGTAGCTACGTCAGAAAAAACTGACCTCTGAACCGTTAACGGAAGCAAACACGGTCGCTAACATTTTGAGCCTTTGAGTTTGAATGTGTAATGAAGCTGATATTACGACATTTGTACTGACTGATGAGGACGACCATCAGCAGGCTGCTGGGGTCCAGCTCGATGTTGGGGTTACTGAAGGTGTCGCAGAAGGTGGTGTAGATGATCATGAGGAGGACGGCGCTGCTGACGGTGCCGAACGGAAGCTTCCGCCGCTCCAGATACTCCCTGAGGAAACTACGACACACCTGCGCACGCACGCACGCACACACACACACACACACACGCACACACACGCACACGCACACACACGGAAAAGAGATTTACTACACACGCACATGCACACGCACACACACACACACACACACGCACACAAACGCACACACACGCACACGCACACACTTACCTGACCCAGGATCAGAGGAACCACCACAGTCATGAAGAGCTGAGAGAAGATGGAGGTGAAGGGAACGGAGGATGAAGAGCCGAGCTGGAGGAGGAGAACCAGGAGGAGAACCAGGAGGAGAACCAGGAGGAGAACCAGCAGGAGGTCAAATGAGTCCAACAGACACGTCACTTTATTCACATTCATTCATTCAGGTGGAGTTTGGAGGTGGACTGAAACAATCTTATTCTTCAATCTTATTGAAACGACTGTTAAACCTGCAACAGCTGATTCTTTTGGCCACTTGGGGGCAGCGTTTCCGTCCACCTGATGAAGAGGAGTCGTCTTTTTGCTCTGTTTTTGGTCTCCCCCCACCCTCAGCTGCTAAATGCTCCGCTGCGTTCAGCAGCTGCTCTCTGTGGGCAGTGAACTGGGGGTTTATGGAGCTTTTTGTCTGAAAACAGCAGTTTCAGCTGATCATATCATTATCATTCATTTCCATCCGATTCAGTTTTTGCAACTCGTGCTATAAAATGAAATGAATTACTCAACTACTGAATATTTTTATATAAAAAGTGTGTAATGTGAGAGGAGTCATTATCGCTGCCCTCAGCTTCACGGATCGTCCTGGAGTTTTTCAGCTCGTTGTTTCGGTTTTGATTCACTCTCACGTTGTTTTCATTCACAAAAAGCCTCACAGTACTCTACCGGCTGAGCAGCAAACAGCTGACAGACACAGTTAGAGACCAGCTGGTCAACACAGAGCAACATTTAGCAGCTAAAGAGACAGATATCTCCCTCAGGAGCTGGAGGTGGAGACCAAAAACAGAGCTCAAAGAGAGCAAATACTGGACACAAACATGAATGATCACGTCGTTCTGTGTCTGCTGGGTGCGTATAAGACAAACTGCTTGGGAACAAGTTTGATCTAGCATCATTTTAAGGTGATAACATGTCAAAGTTTTTCTATTGATGTTGTGTTTTTTACGTATTTACAGCTTGTTGTGCTGGAATCAACAACAGGTCAGTTAATGCAGGTTTGTTTCTAGACTGCTTCACTGCTTCCCGGGGGGGCTGTGTGTCGGACTATTTTTGACATTTAGATGGAGGCACGCTAACGGTTTTCACCTTTTTACAGTGTTTGTGCTAAGCTAAGCTAAGTTGCTGTTTTTAAGAGTGGAATCAACTCATGTAACTCACACCAAGAAAGCAAATGTGCATTTCTCAAAATGTCCTTTAAGCTGAAGAGTAACGACGATGTGTGTGATGTTTGTGTGTGTGTTCGGTGTGAAAACATGGACTCGGCGGGTCTGACGTACGAAGAGCAGCAGCAGCACCGGAGTTACCACGATCCCCTGCAGGACAGAAAGACACGATTACAGCTTCCAGTCCCCACAGAGCTCACACTGACGCTTCATTACTGCTGGACTCCTTTAAAACTCCACTCTCATCACATCTTACCAGGAAGCTTCCGAACGCCGAGTTGAAGATGGCAGCAGCCTGGACGCACACACACACACACACACACACACACACACGCACAGTCAGTCACTATGACAACATGCCAACACACTGCTTATTACTTTTCAATATTACACCATTTGTCAAACAGTGGAGGATAATGATAACAGGAGTGTATGTGTGTGTGTGTGTGTGTGTGTGTGTGTGCGTGTGTGCGTGTGTTACCTCGTTGCCTCCGACAGCCTTGGTGAGAATAACGGCAGAGGACACCGGAGGGGGCATGCAGCTCACCGTTTGTAACCTAGGCAACCGCAGCAACAGGAGGACAAAGAAGAGGAGGGGGCGAAGAGGAAGAAGGAGAGGGATCACCATCATCATCTGTTTCTGCCGGCAAGAACATTTTCTTTCCTCTGGTGCACTCCTTGAAAAGGTCAGAGGTCACGGTCTGCTCTGCTCATACATGGGGGCTTTGCTTTCGACGAATGATGATGATGATGATAATAAAAAGACAGGACAGACAACTAAAAGCAGCAGCATGCTATCATTGTCATAGTGACTGTTAGCACTGATGTTAGCATTTAGCTCAAAGTACAGCTATTCATTTATGTTTGAGATAAAACAATTCATGAACAGCATTAGTCTGTGGGCAGGTTGTCTGCAGTCCTGCAATCACGCAGTAATACTAAGAGGGCTGCGACAAACGATTATTTTCATTATTCTTTTGATTGATCGGTTAGTTACGCACCTATAATGTTAAGAAAACGGTGAAAAATGCCAATTACAGTTTCTCAGTCACATGACTTGTTTCAAAATCCAAACACAGTTCAAAAGTCAGTGATGTGAAACAGAGAAAAGCTGCAACACCCTCATTTGAGAGGCTGATCGTTTCAGCTGTAAGTAATATGACAGCGTTGTGTCACAGGGGCGAGGACAAAACTGTGGTTCTTCCGAACTTTTAAGGGATCAGATAATTCATGAAGACGGTGGACTCCCTCGATGTCTGGGTCACAGACTGAAGGACACAGGACTGAGGCTAAGGGAGGCATAATAAACTGAATTCAAAACACCCCTGGAGATTCCTCCTGTCTCATAGGTAATCTTTGATTTCACAGCGCCCCCATGTGGCGTGGAGTGTCATTACACTGCAGCTGCTTTTAATGACAAACTTACTGATTGATTTCACACTAATTTTGGCCAAATAAAGGACAACTTTGATTTCAGGGGAAGCTGACAGACCTGCACCACACTCACACACACTCACACACAGACACACACACACTGACACACACTCACACACACACCATCGCTTGTAGTCGCAGTGAAAGTGGGTCTTTGTATCCGTACATAACTCGTCCTTCAGGTACAGTGAGGCAGGGCCTTGAATAAAGGACACCATTCATTCACACTCTCTCTCACACACACACACAGACACACACACAGACACAGACAGACAGACAGACAGACAGACAGACAGACAGACAGACAGACAGACGTCCTACCCTCTGAGCAGCCATTGGTCGATGGCGGTCAGCGTGAGAACTCTGAGCAGCAGCCAAATGGCCAGCGGGAAGAAGATCAGCGTGAAGGACTGGACGAACAGGTGCAGCCGAACATGAAGCAGCGCACTGGTCAACTCCTGCAGAGACAGAATAAGACTCATTAATGTGCCTCCGTCGCTGTCAGACATGTTTCAGCATCGTCTGGTGCCGCTGGCGGTTTCTGACCTCTGTTTTCAGCGACAGGCCGCTGTTGAAGAAAATGAGGGCGACAGCAACGTACGCTATGGTGATCTCTGGCTTCAGCGGACCTGAGAGGGAGACAGAGGAAAATACATCTATTTACCACTGTTACCATAGCAACCGCCCTGTCCCGCAACTCCAGTAACATGCAGAGCACATGTGAATATTATGGAAAAATTAAAATAAATTTTATAAATGTCTGAAAGTTTGAAACAAAAATCTTTTTTTTTTTATTTCCCAGAAGCCCACAGTGGTGCATTTAAATTACCTGTTTAATCAACACTATATTTTACTCCACTATACACAACGTTATTATTTCTAAATACTAAAAAACAAAACACTTCCTGTGGTTTTGCTAAAATCTGAAATACATTTAACATAACACCAAAAGGCAAGAAAATGTAAGAAATACAAAAGAAAATCCCATAAAAAAAGAGGGAAAAGGAGCGAGTGGAAAACATTTTTGGACAAAAACACAAAAAAATGATGCAATGAAGTGTCTAGACATGTAAACTTTGATGCCAAATGAATTTAGTCACAATGAAAGGACAATGAAAAAAGTACTGCTGGAAAATAGTGACAGTGACAGGCATCCTGTCACTTTGCTGTAACGTCTGCTGTTTGCACCTGAACGCAGCATCCCGACAGTAGCAGCACAGGAGTTCATCTAATCTCCAGGATAAGATGTGAAGGTGTGACTGAGCTGATCTCTGCTGCCTCTCACAGATTATACTGAGTCCACTTATCACTGGAGATAACCGTGTTTGTCTGGGAAATTAACACTGTAATAAAACTTCTTCATCTCTCAGGGTTTCTCAAGCCACGCTCACAGATCAGGTGAGGGCTCGTGGGAACGTTTCTGGTGGATCACACCTGATAATGTCAACTGCTAAACATGAGTAAATAAAAAGATGTGACGTGGGCAAACAAGATGATATCGTCGTGCACGCGCACACGAGAACGCGGGGCGGTGAGTGACATCCAACCGAGGGGTGTGTTCGTGTGTGTTGACGTTACTGCTGAATGCAACGTGTCATTACTGCGCCAGGTAATGTTAGAGGAAACACTCCCTCTCTCTCTCTCTCTCTCTCTCTCTCTCTCTCTCTCTCTCTCTCTCTCTCTCTCACACACACACACACACACACACAAACACACACACTCTCTCTCTCTCACACACACACACACACAGACAGACACACAAACACACAGGAGTCACTGTGAGGGAGAGCCCACCAGCCCCAGTCATTCCATCTTGTTTGTGTTGTATAACGAAACTCCTTTTAGAAAATCATACAATTTACAGTCACCTTCCTTTATGACACCCATAACCATTAATTATATAAATAACTTATACATAATCATTGTGAATAAGTTTCCACGTTTATCTCGGCATGCATCATATACTCGAAGTAATAAGTATTTTTGTAGAAATTCAACATTTTGGAGCAATTTTCTTATAATTCCTACAGTCCTCGTCCTGGCGCGCTGGGCACCACAGAGTTAACCAAAGTCTAAAAGTTGGCAGTTTATTAAAAGTAAAATCCTGGCTGTTGAACTACTCTCATGCCGAAGTTTTTAGTGACTCTGATTGCTTAATTTAAGCTCTCAAGCCTTCCTCTGTGAGATCATGTGAGCCCATAAGCAAGCAGTAAAGATAAAGAGGCGAAACTCTTTCCAAGCCTGGTACCTACATGCCACAAGTAGTGACCCCTGTTAGTTAATATAACACAGCATGTGTTGTTTGTAGGACAGTTGTGTTCACACGCAGGTATTTTCAGAAAGTAACGCTGCTTTAGACCTGATGAAAAGTGACTGAGCAGTTCCCAAACTCCGACACACTCACCTCCTTTAACACCGACGCTGGGCTGCAGTTTGGCCGATATGATGACCAGCACTATCCCGATGATGAACCATTCCTTCCGTACACTCGCCAGGAGGCCCATGTTTCAGCCCCGGGGTTCACCGGATAACCCCGCCGGCCCCCGTCACACCAGCCGGACCGAACTTTTACAACTCCTCGGCTTCTTCACTGGAGCTTTTCTGTCACAAAACACAAGCAGGACAAGCGGAACTACTTCCGGACACGTGGGCTACAGCGAGCCGTAAAGACGGAAGAAGAGGCGCAGCAGGTTTTTGGTTGATAAATTACCGTATCACAGGTAAAAGCAACATGTACGTTACAAGTACACCGTAAAATAAAGCATTTATTAATTTTAAGTAATTATTTAATTAATTTTCAACAAATGAAAAAAAAAACAAACAAACGACAAGTTAATAAGTGGATATTAATTACCAATGAGTTAAGATTAACAATTAGGTTAGTTTTATATAAATAATTAAACATGCACAAGTCTGTAAACACATGCTCACACAAAGATGAATTAATGTGTATAAATAATGTACCTAATTACAAAATTGCAAATTAAAAATAATTATTAAAGAACACTGGCATATTATTCAAAGTTTCCCAACATAATTATATTGTTATTTCTCTCTTATCATTTACCATTATTTTTAATTCATGCACATTTTTATTCTGTGTACCTGTGTTTTTCTGATTCTGACATTAACAATTCACCTTAATTTAGCAGTCAACAATATATTATGACAGTGAGACAAAATAAATGAGACAAATAAATGCTTCTGATGGGGTTTTATTCTAAAACCTTTTTATTAAAACACTGTAAACAGTCAGTGGGTAGAAACTGTTTTCCACTTCATGTCTGTCTATTCTTTATGTTTCATTAAATATTACTGTTTAATTAAAAACAAATTCAGTGTCACATTATCAACATTATGGTTTTTATTTGCTGTTTTGTGACAAGACATTTACACCTTCTTCCTCCTCCTCTTCGTCATTTCCATATGAGCGGCTGAAGGACAGAAGGGACGGACTGCCTCGTCTTCTGTTGGTCCATATGGTTTGAAACATGCTGAGTTCTAAAGAGACGATTATATTTGTGTTTATCTGCTAATTATCTTACAACAAACAGGAGCTGTGGCGGATGAGCATCCTCAAATCAGACATCAGCTGATTAGGGACTCCGCCATTACATAATGTTTGTTTTCAGACTGAATGATGCTGCGTTCAAGTGTTTGGGACAAAGTCAGACATGTCACACTTCCATGTTGTCCACTGGCTGCTGGGAATGTGTCACTTTCACTGGGTGTTCTGAGGTTCAACAGGTCTTTACTGCTGATGGTGTAATCAATCAATGTCTCTGGTTCAAGTCTGGCTGGGGGTCTTTGCTGCATGCTGGCCCCTCCCTCCCCAAACACTCCCTGCTACCTCACAAACTTTAGGGTATCTAATAAAAGCAAAAATGCCCCAGAAATACTTTGAGTTAAATGCTAACATCTTCTCAATGATAATGGTAACATGCTAATTAATCAATTAATTATACAAAAAAAAAAGGAAAGAAGTTCACTGGCCTATGTTAGCATGTTTGCATGCTAACATTTTGCAGGGTTTAGGTCTCTTATGTGTTTATATGTCAGTTGTTTGACTCTTAACAAGGGAAATAAAATATAATAAACACATTTACAGCATATATGATACATATATCAAGCAGCTAGGATGGACTGATCAGGATTTATGAACGTATTTTGTTTATGTACTGTAAAAAGTTCATCATTATCTGATAATGAGTTAGTACCAGGCAGTGTTGGTATTGTCTGTAGAGTCTGTACTGAGGTCCTGACGGCCTCTGGTCTCCTTCCAGGCCAGCAGTCGTCGCAGGGCGCTGGGCGTGGCCGACTCCACGTCAGCGCCGTATTTCCTGATCAGGGAGTGAGCACGAGCACGAGCCACCAGCACCTGAGAGCCACGGACAGAAGAACAGATGTCAACACGTGTCAGGGTGACAGGCGATGAAGAGACGCTGACATGCAGGACGAGTGCTGTCTTCTTCACGTGTTAATGTCAGTGCCTGGTAGTTGAGCCGCTTCCTGAACACAGCAGACGTTTTCATGTCACAGTAGAAAAAAGCACAATAATTGTGTAATTCACACCTGTGCCTGTCCTGCTGTGACTACTGGAAATACCTGTGCTTTGTGCAGCAGAGTCAAATCCTCCAGGTTAGAGGCAACTTCATAACCCTGCAGGAAGAACTCACAGGCTCTCTTACACTGACTCTACAGAGAGAGAGAGAGTGAGTGAGAGAGCATTAATCTACTGATGATGTACATCAGTGGTCCCCAACCTTTTCTGTACCACGGCCCAGTTTAATGTCTGACAATGTTTTCACAGCCCAGTCTAAAGGTGTAGCAGATAAAAACAAAATAAAATGATAAGATCGGCATTAAAAACTGTGGTATTTTCTCTTTAATAATAATAATAACAATAATAATGAACGTAAATCCACTTTTTAATCATGTCAAGAGGACCTGGCTGCAGACTGGCACTGTCAGGCACCTCCACTGTCAGTGCGGGAAATCACGTGATACATTTCAAAATAAAATTGCGAGGGCACTTCCGGTAGCATCGCTTTTCCCACTAATGCATTCATTAGATGGATGTATATATTATTCTGTACTGTGTACAGTTAAAAATTCCTACACTTTATTCTATTTTTATTTATATTCTTTAATATTTCCATATTGGAATGTGTGTGGTGATGTATACGTATATATCACGTGACTTATGGTGTCGTCAAGCGAGGCGGATGTAACAGAGAGAATCTGGCCACTTTTCAAAATAAAACGTCATTAAGACTCGAAAAATAAATCAAACAAATTATGTGAAAAAAACAAAATAATGGAAATTATTTTTTCTTTCTGTGCGGCCCAGTACCACATGACCCACGGCCCACTAGTGTACATTGATCATGGGGATCAATGATCAATGTACATGACATTAGAGATTGATCAACTGATTGAAAGAAAACATCAGTGACTACTTTCAGTTTCAGAGAGCAGTGAGTCCCTGCTATCATTGGTTAATAATCACTACATGCATGCATGAGTGTGTGTGTGTGTGTGTGTGTGTGTCTCATACCCTCGTATAATAGATATTGCCCAGGCGCAGGTAGGCGTCTGCCAGGTGGTGTTGCAGTCCGTTGCTACGGGAGATGTCAGCTAACGTCTCCAGACACTGGATGGTCTCATGTATGTTTCCCTCACTGACACACACACACACACACACACACACACACACACACACACACACACACAGAGGGCAGGCACAGATAGATTCATGGATGTTGAATCAGACCTACATAATAAAGGACACGCTCTGTGTAGTTTGCTCATGGATTCACAGGATCGTGCAGAGAAAGACTGGAGATCTTTAATTAACCACAAAGAGTCAATGAAAAAATATCATGGGAGGGTCTCAACAGTCAGGATTTTACTTCTAATAATAATTTGGTTAAATTAGTCTGATGGACTCTGTAAGAATTACAAGATAATTGATCCAAAATGTTGAATTTCTATTCAAATGTATTATTCTATGTGTATGATGATTCACAGCACATACTGGGGCTAGGCTCTCCATCACAGTGGTTCCTCTGTGTGTGTGTGTGTGTGTGTGTGTGTGTACCTCTCTATAGACTTGGCCATAGCCTTGTATGTCTTCACCAGTCCGTCTGCGTCCTGCAGTGTGCCGTAAATCTGCGTGCAAGTGTCGAAGAACTGGACACACAGACATGCACAGAAGCACACGCCCGCACCACTAAATATAAAATGAATGTGTCCTTCTGACAGGATCAGTGTGGTGGCCGTTTAATTCTCCTCTCATCAAAAAATCCCATGAAAAGATTAAAACTGAAGAAAAGTACAGTGTTTGTATCAAAGCCTGATGGAGCAGAGGAGTCAGAAAGCACTGAGAGACGGACTAAAACATAGTTGGTTTTCATCTTTTCATTTCATGGGATTTATGGCAGTCGAACTGTATAAAAGAACATTTCACACACACACATGCACGTACCTGTTTGGCTGTGTCGTGTTCTCCTGCACTCTGATAGGTCAGTCCTAGTCGATAGGAGGCCTCCGCTTCGATCTGTTGGTCTTCAGCTGAAACAGACAACTGCACTGCCTTCACTTATTTTACTCCAAACATCTTCAGACACGCTCAATTCTGGTTGAATTCAGTCTTTGGTCATTTCTGAAGGTTTGTCCCTGCTGGCCACCGTACATTACAAGCACTCTAACAACAGGAAATAAAAGCAGCACACCTCTGACCTGTATTCACATCCTACAAACCTGATTCCAAAAAGAGAAGGGAGACGCTGCTTTCTTTTTTTTAAACCTCAAAGACAAACATCTACTTTATTTTTGCTGTGTTTGTGTCTGTGTGCATACAGACTGTGTGTACCTACACTCAGCAGCCATGCTGTAGCCCTTGTGGAGCAGCGTCAGGGCCTCGTTGTAGTCTGCGGTGTCCAGCGGTGCTTCGGCCAGCCGGCTGTAGATCCTCCACAGTGCTCGGCGGGCCCGGAGCCTCAGGGGCCGACCGGCCGAGTCCAGCCAGCCGTCGTCTTCTGCCCGCTTGAGGCAAAGCTCTGCCTGCTGGCTCGCCCGCTCCAGCTCGCCTGCAGGGAGGGACCACAGAGGGGACATCAAGTCATTCTGAGTGAGGTTTGTTTGTAATTTTTACTATTGTCATTTCTGTACCCATCCCTCAGAGTCCTGTGGACTCCATTGTCCAGCGGATATGTGTGTGTGTGTTTGTGTGTGTGTGTGTGTGTGCGTGTAACGTTCACCTTGTTGCAGGTAGAGCTCAGCCAGGCATGCACGGGCCTCGGTGGCCGGTCTCGAGCGTCCTCCTCGCTCTCTGTCTGCACAGCTGTGGTAGAAGTGCAAACTGAGCCAGAGATCCTCCGGAGCCGAGAAGTACTGACCTAAAATCAGACGCTGCTCACACACCACGGACCAGGAACCTGCACGCACGCACACACACACACACACACACACACGGAAACACTATGAATGTTCAATAACAAAACTTAAATTTACAGTTATTTATCTTACTAACACACTACTAATACTAATTTAAACCTCATCGTAAGCAATGGGACTGTCTTTATTTCGATGTGTGTGTGTGTGTGTGTGTGTGTGTGTGCGTGTGTGTGTGTGTGTGTGTGCGTGTACCGGTCCGCTCAGCCTGCTCGGCCCGGCTCAGGTGCAGTCTCATGGTCTCCAGTTTGTCCCTTTGTTCGTCCAGTGGAGTCTGCAGCCTAACACCTGAACCTGGTTCAGCCGCCGCCCTCCGATCCTGATCAGAGTTCAGCAGAAAGAAAAGCTCTGAGAAGGACCTGAGAAAGAGAGAGAGAGACATAAAGACGGAGAGAGGAGAGAGAGGAGAACGTTCGCATGGCAGCGACAGACAAAGTGTCGACAAGTGATTCATTTAAAATGAGCGCTGGGAGCAGAGCAGACGGAAACAGCCAATCAAAACATACAGATTCTGACTGAAGCCCACATGAATCAGTCTGCTTCCATTAAAGTCTGAGTGGGAACATCGCAGTCCCAGCTGGTGGTTAATAGCGTGACAGCAGCATGGCTTCATTATCAATTCATACTTGTACTACAAAAGACATCATGCTTTATATTTGACAGTGAAATAGTGGACTCTGGTGGCTAATTGTTGAAGCAAAATCGTGACTAAACCCAAACCTCAAACCTTAACCAAAATACTTTATTGTACTCTAAACCCCAGACCCTCAAAAAGTTAATTAGTTCTGTTCAGTAGGATGGAAAGAACATTTGTGGGGATCTTTGTCATGAAAGTGGGTTAAGTCATCATTAGAACATTTTTAAAATAGCTTATAAACCCATTTTCTATAAATGAAATGTTCGCTTTTTCATTTTTGGGTAAATGTTGCTTTAATTAAGCCAATAATTTAATTCTTAAAGACAAAAACATGCAACTTCAAAAGAGATGAATATGAAATGAAGACAACCCACAGCACACATGAACAAATCAACGTGTCCAGTTTAATGCTGTTTTGTATAGTTGGTATCTCCTCGAAACCTCAAAAGCAGTACTGGATGATCACTGATGTGCTGATAACAGACAGACGGTCAGATACCTATGAAAGCCTCCTTGAAGCATCTCTACACAGATGTTCTGCTTCAGACTGTTCCTGAACCTGGAGACATGACAGCAGCATGAAGGGAAGATGAAGAAGTTAGGCAGGAATGGAGGGATGACCCGCACAGCCCGGTGAGGAATATCATTGCAGAGTATTAGTTAGAAAAAGCGACCGGTTATGACTTTGTTGACCAGCAGAGGGCGACTAACCTCTAACAGGAGGCTTACAGTCAGTCGGGCGAGAAGGTTTCCTGCTCATATTCATACTGAATACACAATGTGGAGTTAAAATATAATAAAAACAAAGCGCTTCAGCCCTTTAACACCCAGGTCTGCTGCCTACATTCAAACAAATTCACAGATTTTGAGATTGATGCAGAAAAGTACAACAATAAATAGTAAAAGGTACACAAGTACAGTACACAGGTAAATATCATAGGTCATTATTTCCTGAAACTAAAAGACCATCCTGTCACATCCACAGCTGGTTAATGGCCAATTCTGTTTTGTTTAACCTCCAACAGCTGATGGAATTAAAGACCTCAGACAACCTCCATCCTGCTCACGGCACTAGAAGTCAGTGAAAGCTCGACATCCTGTTTGTGGAACAGGTAGCAAAAACATTAAAGTGTGGTACAGGTGGAACGTGATAAGTACATTAACTGTGACTTTAATACACATCTTTTCATGCCATGGCCTACCTTTACAACACAACACCTGAGAGGCAAATATTGCACTTTTTACTTCACGAATACTAATAGTTGAAAATGAGCTCCCCCTGAGCCAACTGCACCAGTAAAATCCTACTTTTGCATGAATGCATGAGTCATTATAATGAAATGATCTAACGCAGGCTAACAGTCAGGGGACAATTTTCTGCAATGAGTAGTTTGACTTGAATTGTACTTCAAGTTTTGTACATTTTGTCACTTTCATCTCACAGGAGAGTGACGAAGAAAACAAAAATAAACAATAAATTATAAGAGAAATGAATCTGAATTGTGTTAAAATCCACCTGCTCCTCTGGTGAACTCACAGTGCAATTTCTGCCTTGGAGAGGGTCCGATCCCATTTATCTGATACTGATCCAGTCTGGAGAGAGTCCTTCTCCTTCTTCATCCTGCTGAACACACACACACACACACACACACACACACACACACACACACACACACACACTTATTTTTTGACTCATTCATGCGACTCAGCAGTATATCATCAAAACCTTCAATTTCCAGACTTACTCTACACTACCTTTACTAAAAAAAACACACTTATGTCATCTTCTGTTGTCTTTTATTCTGAGTACTGCCGTTGTACTCTCTACCTGTGCAGAGTACTCCTCTTCTTCCTCCTGTCGGCAGTAATTTCTGGTAGGATAAGGCCGGTGTGCCGCTGTGCTGCTGCGTTCATCTTCAGCTGTCGGTCAAACTGAAGGAAGAGGCAAACATGACAAACACGACAACCATCATCTGAAGTCCTGCTGGGGTTAAAACTACTGCAGCTGTAACTTAACATGGCCTTACTGTAACACAGGTACTGCATCCATATGCTTTGGTATTTTATTTTTTTGTGTGTGTTTCATTGCTGTGTTTGCTGCTAACCTCCTTTTTCATACAAGCTTATGCTTCAGGTTAACTACTGTGCTGTCACAGGTATCTGAGCACCTGTAATCTGACCACACTCCACCCATTGATGAAGACTGTGCGCTATGGATGAACCTGGGGAGGTTTCATGTTCATATCCATCAACTTTAATTTCATTTTTTACCCTACTCACCTGTAGTGTCTCCTCTTATAACACCATCTTCTGAACATGTTATCTCACTGCTAACTTTTCATGGCTGAAAAGAGGCCAACTCACTTCGAGCTCAGTTAGCTGGGCTAAAGTTAAGCTAACTGTTAGCCTAGCTAAAGTTGCTATAACTAGCTAACAAGTTAACCGTTAACACACGAACGCAGAATCTCGCCGCCCCAAACGAACTTTATTTGTTAACAGAAAACTTTATTTACAAGCCTGTGTTTTTTTAAATAGCGACACTAAAAGGTTAAACACACGCAGATAAAGACAGAAACTCACCGCACGTTGATCAAACTTTGTTTTCGAAGTTTCGACCTGCCTGCGCAGAGTTACGCCGTCGCCAGGCAACAGAGGACAGGCCGCGTTCCAACACTAACATCCTGCTCCCTCCACACTGCTGCCTGGTTCCATTCAGACCATAAGAAAGATCATTTTCATTATTAGTTCTGTACTTTTTATTTTCATTCTTTTGGTCTCTGACTCTGTCCTCCTCTTTCCTCTTACTTCCACCCGTGAAGCCATTTCTACCTTCTGTTTAGAAAAGTACTATTAAATAAAGTATGCTTGCTCGCTCTCTACATTTCATCAGTCTTGTTATCACTATTCATTCATCCAGCTTTCATTCAGACAGGGAGGTTCAACCATGATGAGCAGTGTTTAGAACAAACACACACTTTTCTTTCACATGTTGGAGGTCGCCTGAGTGAAACTTTTCCATCAAACCACAGCTGGGATGGAAACTGAGTCTGTGGCGGTTGAAGTGTGTCTTTGTCTTCAAAGAGTTTCGAATAAAGTTTCATGTTCAGGGTGGAAATCAGCAGCAGCTGAGACAGAGAGGCTGTTTCCTGTCTGTCTGTGTTACACGCTCCCACAGTATCTGGGTTTGATTTGCTGTGAAATGAGACTTGTTCTAATTAGCTTCAAGTGTAATTTGTCCATTAGCGAGCAGTGCTTCTGAAGAGTTTTTATCACGATGCTTCCACTCGTGGAGACTAATAACAAGGTCACATAGTTGGTGGTCTGGCACATTGATGAGAAGGCATCATAAAGAATTTGTGCTTCAGATGAAAAGTTTTTAACAAACACACTCTTTACGAGAACAACATATCTCTGTTTCATCTCTGCAGTAAATTCAGGAAAGACTTGGCAACACTTTGTAGTATGCAGTAACAGTGTAATGTCAATGTATGGATGAGCTTCCAACAAAATCCTTCTCACTGTGGTACTTAAATGTAGGCACAGTGGAAGAAAACAACACTATGGTTAACAATGGAGTAACACCTGGCCATTCGAGAGGGCCGTACTGTAAGTATGTTTGTTAACATGGAGGAGCTACAGGGTACAGAGCTGAGGAACTACTCAAGTCTGTGAAGATTTTGAACAATGTGCAGTAAAAGACCCTAAAATGCAACACACCAATAATAAAGGAGTAGAAGAAGAAGACTCCAGGCTGATGTAAACAATGCAGGAGCTGTGTTAATGTCTGATTTTGGCTTCACATTCAAATTCAGTATCAACTGATGCCCTGCTCAGGGGTTGTGTGTGTGTGTGTGTGTGTGTGTGTGTGTGTGTTTGTGAGAGACATCCTGTCATCTGCCTGCATGGTTCAAGTCACGTAGAGCCTTCATCTGTTTATCTTTGCATTTACTGTAACTAACAAACCAACAACACACACACACACTGACACACACGCATGCACACACTCGCACACACACACACACACACACACACACACACACACACACACAGACGGCCCACAAATCTCCACTGACACTCAGTGACTAAGATAAGAGCAACTTCTCTGAAATACCAAATTTAGCTGTGACGTTGAGAAATGAGGGACTCTCAGTGTTCGGGGGTCGAAGGTCGGATGGCTTTAAACTGAGTCAGTCTGAGAGGAAGTCAGAGGTCACAGCAGCTTCTGCGCTCTCTGCTGACAGGTCGATAGGTAGATGAACATCTGTAGGTCTGGCTACAGATGTGTAGACACAACATGCACTTCACGTGTTGCAGCCGTGAACAGACCACATGTGTGTGTGTTTAAACCGAACCGCCGTCACAGCAGATCATTGGTAAGACTCGAGGAGCTCCACGTGAAGTGCAGTCTGATCAGCATTTATCTGTGTTTATTGTGGAGCATTTAGCTGCTAATTAGCCAGATATTTCTCTTAGGAGCTGGTGGAGACCAAAAACAGAGCTAAAAGCTGCGTGAACATGTACTTATATTCACCAGGGGGACACTAACACTCCAAATGGATGCTAACGCCGTTATGCGCATGTACAAGCAGCTGCTAGCTAACAAGGTTGTCATGTCAACTTAAAGCGAGTGTAGCTTCTATCATGCTAAAGGATTACTGTAACAATAACACAAGTACAGAAGAGTCATAGAGTCACTCTGTGCTAACAGTAATATCTAGCTAAAGTTTGCTAGCGTTAGCTAACATTAGCCACCGTAAGCTACTGGTCACACCAGAACTGTAGCAGCAAAACCTATTGACTTGTACAATGACGTGTTTTATTGTTTATTTTTTTTAAAAAGTCTGTAAGTGGAGGAGTCAGTGTTTGCTGCACCAAAATGAGGAAAAAAAGATACATTAAACTAAATATATTAGGAATTATTAAACCTTTTAAATATTCAATCACTGTTTTCACAATGTTTTCTGTGCTCCAACAGCAAAAATGGGCAACTTCCAACCTTCCTTCCATGGATTTAAATGAATAGAAAATATTACTCTGATGGCTGTGATGACATTTAAAAGAATAATCAGAGTGTTGGAAACTGAGAGCAAAGATTTGAAGTCATTGCTGAAACATGTTGAAATCAGAAAGAAAAAGAAAGAAAGACGGTTTTCAGAACTCGGTGCAATAAACTCAGTCTGGAGTTCAAACACTCCAATAAAGTCAGATTTGTTGTTTAAATACAGTCATAAATTTTACTGCCTCAATTTCCACAACGTGGTTTTATTAACAAACTCTTAAGTGGGAAAAGTTCAGAGTCGCTTCATGTCGGAGTGTTTATGAGATGTTCCACTACGAGGAGGAGGAGGAGGTGACGGGGAGGAAGCAGGGGAGAAAGTGTGAAGAGACGGTGAATGACAGACAAAGAAGACACTGGAGGGGGGAGGAGAAAAGAGGAGAGAGAGGTGAGGAGGGGGCGAGAGACGGGAGAGACGTGTGGGCGTGCGAGCATCTACGACTATCAGAGAGAGAGAGTAAAAACTGAGCTTCATCGGCTGGACTTCAGCAGTTTGATCTCGATGAAGCAGAAGTCAGTCGTCTCCTCTCGTTTGGAGGGATTTAATTCAGACAGAAAAACCAAACAGGTGAGTTTTTCAAACATTTCTTCTTTCTTTGTCAACATTAATTCAGACGCAGTTTTGAAATCTGAGGGAGGGGTCCACTTTTTTCAACAATCAAGCTATAATGGAACATCAACAGAGACCTTCGTGTAAATAATAAGAGGCAGGTATTTAACAGGGAGTTGAAGCTGTGGTCCAGGTTCTGTGTCTGAAAAGGTTTATTTTAAGCCCATATTTTATGTTAAACTATGAGGTTGGACTATAAAGGCTCACAGACTGAGACGGTAAAGGTTCTGCTTCAGTTTCTGCAAAGAGCCGAATGAAAAGTAGATGTTTGGGAAACGAGCACCACAGACCATCTCAGCTCTGGACTAACACTTTAAGAAACATCTTTGTATATTTTCTTTCATTCTGCAAAGTTGTGCTTGCTAATAAAAACCCCTGTTCTGTTTTCTTCTTGCTCTCCAGATTTTCACCAAATTCATCCGAGAACCTCCAACACCTTCTCCATTCTCTGCTGGTCCACGCTGACCTCAAGATGGAGAACCTCTAGAGCCTCCAAAGCTGATTCTGGAGTCAGAGCACAGGGGTTCCAGAAAGAGCTCTGGAACCAGATAAGGTTCTGGAACTTGTGTAGGAATACATTCAGTAAAAGGAGCAGGTTCTAAACTGGGTTTTAAAGCTGCTTTAACTTCTCAAAATACTGCAGGTTCCAAAGTTTGCTCTAGACTTACGGTGGGTTCAGGAACAGTCACCAGGATGGTTTCTGGGGACACAAAAGTGGATTCAGCAGAGGGTTCTGGAATCAAAGTGGGTTCTAGAAATTCCTTCATGTCCAAGATGTTTACTGTGCTGCTGGCTGTCTGGTTTTTGGTGTTTGTCCATCCGGTTGGTTGCCACAGAAACTCATCTGAGACGTCAGATCTGATGATGTCAAATCTGGCTGATTTCCAAGGCACTGACCCACCTCCTGAGCCGGGGCCGGATCATCTCATCCAGACCTCAGACAGAGAGCCACATCTGGCGCAAGAGACGGTGAACAAGGCCCCATCCTCACTGGAAAAAGCAAAGTCAAAACGTGTGAGCAAACTGGAACTCAAACATGAAAGAAAGCCTCCGCCTCAATCATTCCCCTCCAACTCCTCCGTGGTGGTTCATACGCGCCCGGTGTCGCCCCCGAGCTGCCTGCAGGGCACATCAATAAAAAAAGCCTTCAAGTACATCAACACGGTGCTGTCTTGTCTTATATTTGCTGTGGGAATCATTGGAAATGCCACCCTGCTCAGGATTATCTACCAAAATAAAAGCATGAGGAATGGACCCAATGCTCTGATAGCCAGTCTGGCCCTGGGAGACCTGATATACATCGCCATTGACATACCAATCAACGTCTACAAGGTACAGAGTACATTCTAACGAATCCCTTTACAGAACATTACAAAATAAAATGAAAGTGTATCTTTATATATACATTTGATCTCATTGTAAATAATATCTTTGAGTGTGATTCTGGTTTTGGTTATTTTTCCTCTCTGATGCACTTTTAGTTGTTTCGCTTGGTGAGAGAGCAGAAATGCATTATGGTTACACGACAGCTTCCCATGCTTGCAGTGTGTGTTGTGTGTCTCAGTCAGGGGGTTGAGTGTTACCCTGATAATGAAAGCTAAAATATCCCACTGGCACTGATAACACACATGCACACTCAGACACTGTGATATCATGTTAATCTGTTCATGCTTTGTTGGTGGTGTGTGTGTGTGTGTGTGTGTGTGTGCGTGTGCGTGTGTGCGCGTGCAGCTCCTGGCGATGCGGTGGCCGTTTGCAGACAGTGTGTTTGGTCTGTTCCTCTGCAAGCTGTTTCCCTTCCTGCAGAAAGCTTCAGCCGGCATCACCGTCCTCAACCTGTGCGCTCTGAGCGTGGACAGGTGACACACCTCGCTCCTGATGATCATTACGTAGCTTTTAAAGGAACAGTTCGACAGTTCGGCTGCTTCAGTTTATTCAATATAATTTGTTGATTTGTGAGGCGCAGGTGCTTTTTCTCACCTGTTGACAGGTCCTGGTCAGCTTTCATGTGTTTCTTACTGTCATTTATTTTGTGTTTAGCTCATTCATGTTGCATTCTTTAGGTCAGTTTTTTTCCTTTTCCAGTTGTTCTCTTGAAGTTGAGGGGAGGTCTGCTATTAAAAGCTAATGAAATAATAAAGAAAAATACATACACAATAAGGTAACAACTCAAAGGAATACTCCTGTACCCAGGTATCGTGCGGTGGCGACCTGGTCACGGGTGCAGGGCACAGGTGTTCCCACGGTGAAAGCGGTGGAGATCGTGGTGATCTGGCTGCTGTCCATGCTGCTGGCCGTGCCGGAGGCCATCGGCTTCGACATGGTCACCTTCGACTACAAGAACGTTACCATGACAACCTGCATGCTGCAGCCCAAAACGCCCTTCATGACTGTGAGTGTGTGTGTGTGTGTGTTTACAGCATGTGACTGCGTGTGAGTGAGGAAGGAAGGTGAGTGTGTGTGGTCTTGAGTGTGTGTGTTCATGTGTTGATAGCTTCTATAAACCTTCCTGACTCTCAGTGACAGCCTTCAGACGGTACCTTGTGCAACAGGTTCACACAGAACTCCAGCGTTCCTGTAAGGAACTGTTCACGTTATTGTGTTGGGTTATGCTGGGGCGCATTATGTATTAGCATGTGATCTAAAACTTCATATTCAGGTCAGAAAGTTCAGTATAAGAAGGATTTAAATCATCGGTTCCCCTCAGACGATGAAGAGGAGTAACACTGGTTAATAGGTCAATGAGTAAAGGCATAGAGCGGGTGGGGGGGCTTCAATCCTGGTCTCTGTGGGGGGAATAAATGGACTCTTTGGTCCATTTCCATGTCCTCTTTGTTGTTGTGTTTCAGGGCGAGGTCTCTTTAACTCAGATGGTTTCCTGTTTATCTCTGCGGGTCGTAAACAGTCCCATCTGATTCTGGTCAGCTGACCTGCTGTCAGTATTCAGAATCATTTCATCTGCAGTCAGTAACACTACCACAATGTTCCAGCTGCCCCAGAGAGTTGAGTTTATGGACAAGCTGGTTGTTCCGAAATAAGATTATGATCCACTGGTTCTGGCAGCCAAAGGTGGTTCTAGACTGAGAATACGGTTCTTGAAGGGTGCGTTGTGCAAGAATCGTCTCATGATTCTACCCTGTCCTCAAAGATTCTTAGGTCTAATCCATTCCAGAATGTTCCAGAGGTTCCAGGGTATTATGTGGCTTGTAGAACCGTAAGAGGGTTCCACAGTTATTCAAGGTTCGAGGACGTTTTGAGGATTTCCGTGAGGGTTGATTTGGGGATTCTAAACTGTTGAAGATAAATTTGATACCCGACAGTGTTTGATGGTTGAAGAACTTCACTAGAATTGTAGAACTGGAACGACATGCCATGCTGTATGTACGTCATTATTAGTTTCAAGAGTATTATGAGGTTCTGTACAGAGATTCTAGAACAGAAACTGAAAGAAGGAGCATTCAGTCATGAGAATATGTCGTGAAGATTGTGTGCTTTTAGAGAAACGTTCTGAATCGAACGTTCAGAGAAGTTTTGAAATGATTTTTGCTCCAGATTCTGGATTTTCTGAAGAGAATTCTGATTGTTCTCAAGTGTTCTAGAGATGTCTAGAGAGGCTCTGGAGTTCAAATGGCTGAAAGGTGTTTCTCCGTGTTTCAGTTCTACCGGGATGCGAAGGACTGGTGGCTGTTTGGCTTCTACTTCTGCGTTCCTCTCACCTGTTCCGCTGTTTTCTACCGCCTGATGACCTGGGAGATGCTCAGACACCAGAAGGGAAGTCTGAGGATCGCGCTGAGCGAACACCTGAAACAGGTAGACACGGACACAGCCGCCATTTTTCACGCTGATGCACAGGTCAGCTTCTGAGGCGAGTTTGTCTCCACAGCGCAGAGAAGTAGCTAAAGCCGTGTTCTGCCTGGTGTTGATCTTTGCTCTGTGCTGGTTTCCACTTCATCTGAGTCGCCTGCTGAAGAGGACCGTCTACAAATCCCACGATGCACACCGCTGCGAACTGCTCAAGTAGGTGTACAAACACACGGGACAAAGGAGGGTTCATCCTCTTGGATTAGCTGGAAAACGCATCATCACAAAGCTGAAAACATAAGATGATCTTATAGAATATGATGCATTGCTGTAGATTAAACCAGCCAACAGGATATAAACCAGTTCAAATGAGCTGGTTTATGTTCACAGTGTTGTATTAGTACTTTTACTGGAGTAAAGAATGAATGAATACTTCTCCCACCACTGATGTTGTATGTTCTTCTTCTGTGGTCTGCAGCTTCCTGTTGATGCTCGACTACTTCAGCATCAACATGGCAACCATCAACTCCTGCATCAATCCCATAATCCTCTACTTTGTCTCCAAGAAGTTCAAGAACTGCTTCAAGGTAAAAACTGGACGTCGTTCACGTGACGTCCCGCTTTGCGGTTGTTCGTCTGAGCAGCTGTGAACCAGTGTGACATCACAGTGAGGTCACAGGGTCAGAGGGCGTGAGACACAGAGGGAAACACGCTAGCAAATGTTTTGGGATTGCAAATATCTTGAGGATAGAGAGCGACGGACGTCTAAACACAGAGAGGTCGTGATCTCTGATACAGACTTGTGGGAAGTGACCGGGGGCCGTGTGTTTAAAGGGGCACTCCACCGACTGAAGGTCAGTCTGCTCGTCAGGAGCTCTACGAAGCTTAGCGTGGCTCTGCAGGAGAAACAACCCCGGTGACGTCACAGTGATGTCATCAGGGTCGTCTCAGCCTCAGCTACAAATAACAGAAAGTTATGAGGCAAAGGCAGGGGTGTTTACTGGACAGGGAGGGGTGCATTATGGGAAATGAAGTGTTAATGGAGCATTCCATTTTTTCTTTTTTTAAAGCGACCTCCCTCCACTTTTTGTAAGTGTGATAGTAAATCGCTGGAGTACCCCTTTAATCAAACTCACCCTCTGTCTCCCCCCCATCCCCCCCCCCCCCTCTCTCTCTCCAGTCCTGTCTGTGTTGTTGGTGTTATTCTGGCTCTCTCTCCAACAGTATGCTGCCTCTGCACCATGGGACGAGCCAGCAGTACAAACACAGTGACCACTGAGAGAGAGAGAGAGAGTCCACGTCTTCATCTTCATCAGCCAATCAGCCGGCCTGAACACAGACATCAAACAGCCACACTGAGCAGCACTGCGGTGACACTCTGTGATAACAGATGACCACCACATCCATCCTCTGATGTTTAGTTTTTACCTTTTCATACTGTATTTATTCAGTTATAAATATTATATTCTATTACAGACTGATTATTGTATGGTGATATATTAAATACTATATGGACAAAAGTATGCGGACAAACACTTTCTTGTTCTTGTGGTTTGGGGCTGTTTTACAGTGAAGTGAAGTCTTAATTCTGCAGCTCACAATGGCTTGTGCACAATAGTGTAGTTTCACCTTTTGGGCAACAGTTTCCTGTTTCAACATGACAGTTTTATTTAGATTATTATCATTAAACTTTTATTTAACCAGGTAACTCTCATCATCACAAAGTAGCAGTATGACAGTGTTGTCATAAACCAAAACATGCAGCATCATCTTACAGAACAGAGTTTCAAACCCCACGCAGAGGCCCTCATGCACGAGGCGGCTCCATGACGAAATGTTTTTCCCCAGTTTAGTGTGTTTGAACCTGATTGACCTCAACTCCATCCATCACCTCTGGGATGGCTTGGACCGGACTATGAGCCAGACCTCATCATCAAACATCAGTGTTGAACCTCACTGATGCTCTTGTTGCTGAATGGGAGCCAATCCCTACAGCAGGTTCAACATCTGGTGGAAAGCCTGACACCGGAAGCGTGGAGGCTGTTAACGCAGCAGATTAACTAATATACATGTATACATATAAAGTACATGTAATGTTTGGGTGTCCACTTACTTTAGGCCATGCAGTGTATTTATTAGTGTGTTTTATATGTAGAATACTCCAGTGCAGCTCCAGCTGTAAAGAAACAAGTCTAAAGCCTGAAAGTGCACTAGCAGCCCCTAGAGGCAGAAGTCTTCATTACATCCCACAATATGAAACTGCAGACAGAGTGAACAACATATCATACAACAGGTCATTTTTCTGTCTGTTCAGCTTTTGACTGAATATTTCCTAATGATGGTGCTATTGTCAGGGAGTCACCATCAACAATAGAACTCATCATATCTGAGCATCAGGAAGTGGAGGGAACTAATGGTCTGACATCACAGATCGCTCTGAATTATTCATTTGTTTTTATTTTTGTAGTTATACATTTGTATTTATCAATAAAACTTCATTCTCAAAGGTCTTACAAAGCTTTTCTGGTTTGCACGTGTGTGTGTGTGTGTGTGGGTGGGTGGGTGTGTGTGAGCTAAATGTCTACTTTGATTAATTTTCCAGTACACTGCCCACAATTAAGAGCACACATCACCACATCACACACACACACACACACACACACACTGTCATATGGCCTCCAGCTGAAGCTCTCACTGCAACAAGAGTCTTCAGTCATGTTAGCAGCGCTGTAAAGCTGTATTCAGCCACAGTGCTACTTTGAGCTAAATGCTAACACCAGCATGCTAACACCCTCACAATGACAATGCTAACATGCTGCAGGAATATGTTCACTGACTGTCTGCTGCTGGTTTGCTGGAGGTTTCCAGCCTTTGTCGATGATGCTCCAAAGCTCGGGAACACGCTGACTGTGGATGTGAGGGAAGCAGCTCGCTGAAAATTTTTTAAAAGAAAGCTGAAAACTGATGTCTTCAGCTTTAACCTGTAACTAAACTTCCTCATACAGGCCAGAAACTTTCTGTGAAATGTTGTATTTTACTTGATTTTCTGTTTTCTATGTATGTTTTAATTTTATTGTGCATTGTCTTTATTTTCATCCTTATTTTATCTTATTTTTTACCATCATTATCACTCACTTGGTGCATGTGATTTAGTTAGTAAGTATTATAATTAGCGTGCTAACATTTGCTAACAACAGCAGTAGAAATGTCACTTTGCAGGTATTTGGTCAGAGAAACTGAGGTACGACCTGATGATGGCGCTGGATGAAAAGTTCATGCAAAGGTCAGCCTCCAGTGGAGCTGGAGGATTTATCGCCTGTTTACTGTGAACGTCTGAGTCAAATATTGTGCCAATCCATCAAATGTCTGTTGAGATATTTCAGTGTGGCGTCCCTACAGAGCTGCTGTGCCTGTGCGGCAAACAGAGGCTGAACTCAGCTGTTAATTAAAACCAAAACAATAAAAACAAGTCTCTTTTCCTCCTTTAGTTCAGATCTCACTTTCTGATTTTAACAGAGGAGGATTAAATGTGTGCTTGTGGTGACAGTGCTGTGTCACCACCTGCAATCTGTGTTAGTGTTGTGTTTGTGTGGCGCATTCACGGTCACCGTAAATCACACTCTCCTGTTTGTTTACTGCTTTCAGTCCTGAATAAAACAAAAATAAAAGTAAAGAATAAATAAAGAATGAATAGAAATGGTCGTGGGCGGAATGTGGGCTCAAATGTCCTGAAATCAAGATAATTGAATTTGTGGGGTGAAGGCGCCTTTTGTCTCTCTTTCCTGTGGACCACGTGACTGATCGAGAGCGATGGTCGAGATTCCTCCCCGTGACGTGAGCGCGTGAACACGGGAAACAGGAGCACAAACACGGACAGCTGCTGCGCCCTGAAGCCGTCGCGTATTTGACGGATTACCGATCTGTTTCTGATCGATCGGGCGGTGATCGGAGGATCAAGCGGCGCGTGATCGGGCGGAGGAGAGATGCGTTGCCTGGTAACAGGATCAGGACTGAGGAGGAAAACAGGCCAACCGACTCTCTGAAGGAACATCTTCAGCTTCAGCGGTTCAAATATCTTCATTATTCATGAATTATTTCAACATATTAATTATTATTACACGTTTTGTCTTTTTCTAGTGAACAGATATGTTCACATTTGATTTTTTTTCGCTAATATTAATGAAAAACACAAATATTTCTATAATGTTGATGTGCAATAACTATGTGATGTTTAATGGTTCGTTTACATAGACATAATTGCATTTTATGCTAATTACGGAAGGACACTACATGTTTTATGGCATCATAACATCCATGACATTGCAGTATTACACAATATAGGATATAATCTTATATATGTCACACTGTATGAAATATGCCTGCAGAACACAACCGTCATTTCATCCTGTAGTCAGTCAACATTTGGTACTTAACAATATATTTTAAGGCTCTATATTGAAATATTATTGAAGCATTAAGTAATATTATTGCAATGCTAGAGCCAGAGTGTGTTTTATTGACAATAAGTAATGTTAGTGAACATTTTCTTGCTAGAAATATTTGACTTTAATGGTAAATTAGTCAAAAAAATTTGTTATCTCACATTATATGGATGATGCGCTGGTAACTGTAGTATTTCTGACACTGGTATATTCCACCAAACTGTGTTTTTTGACTCTTCAGTCTGTAGCTAACATTTCCGAGCTAGCGTTAGCATCTTAGCAGTAGCATCTACACATGCAAATAAAATTTCCTTTATTCCAATTATTATATTTGGTGAAATGGATTTGGTGTGTATTTTTGTCGTAGTTTTACACAGTTCAGTGATACCTGCACTTGTTCGTCCTCCAGGTGTGGCCTGTGGTTTAGGATGTGCCTGTAGTCAACGCTGAGGGTGAAGCAGCCGTCATGCCGTGTTCGTTCGCAGAGTGGAGGAGGTGGATCCGCCCGCTGGTTCTGGTTCTCTACGCTCTCCTGCTGGTGGCCGTGCTGCCGCTCTGCATCTGGGAGCTGCGGAAAGACAAGGTACACTTCCTCCTCCATCGCCTCCACCCAGACCAGCGCCGCTGTGTGTCTCGGGAGGAATGTGTGCCGCCAGATATTGATGATGAGGTAACTGTAGGTCACCTGAGGCTTCTGTGTCTGCAGGTCGGGACTCACAGTAAAGCCTGGTTCATAGCAGGCGTGTTTGTCTTTCTGACCATCCCCATCTCACTGTGGGGGATTCTGCAGCACATAGTGCACTACACACAGCCTGAGCTGCAGAGGCCGATTATCAGGTACACACACACACACACACACACACACACACACACCTTTTTATGCCTTTAAATCACCTTTTTTCCTGTGAGCGAAAGCTGGAGCAGTTGTGTTTATTTCACATGAGAGATTCTGTGTTAGTGTTTTTCTGCAGCTGTCAGGATGTAACAACGTCTGATCTGCATCTGATGGTGGTGTTTGTTTGTGTTTCCGCTGTTTGTCAAATCTGATCAAATGATGAAGCAGATTAACAGAGCTGTGTTGAACTCATCACAAATATTAGCTACTGATTTATTTTTCAGAGCTTTAACTTCATTTGTTGCTGATTTAATCAGACTGTAGACATTTAATGATATAGATCTTTTCTCCTTCTTGCAAGCAAAATAAATATGTATAATATTCGCAATATTAATATAATCAACAAGTAGTGGTGCTAAAACACAACACAAAAGGTCATGTGCAAAAGATTCACAGGTGCAGCGCAACACACAGAACAGTAAGATGTTGCTTTAACTCACAGTATACCAGGGTCAAGGTGAATGCTCAATCCTGATTGGTTGCAGGGTGTCCATCAATTCCTGATGATGTAATGCTCATTCTTTTTCAGTGTGTATAATGTACACACACACACACACACACACACACACACACACACAGACCACAGTGACTTCCTGTGATGATGCTCTCGTCTTCTCTGTCTCTCTCCACCAGAATACTATGGATGGTGCCCATCTACAGTTTGGACAGTGTGAGTCACACACACACATGCACACACACGCACACGCACGCACACACACACACACACACACACACACACACACACACACACGCTCACACACAGAGCAAGTGCCAGTGATCTGTACACTCTATTACATTATGTTGCCATGGTAACAGAATTTAATTGGAGGCAATGGGACTGTGTCACAAGACCAGAGTTCAGTTTGATAATGTGATGATACTTCATGGCAGCATACCCACCTTCCTTCCTTCCTTCCCTTTTTTCTTTCATTCTTTCTACATTTCTTTCTTTGTCTTATTCTTTCTTTCTTTCTCTCCAGCATCACTAAACACGTTTTCTTTCTTTTATATTGTTGCTTGTATAATATGTACATATATATATAGGCAACTTTTTATTTTGTTTTTTTAATTTCTCTATCTCTGTTGCTATTTTTATTTCCAACTGCTACTACATGCTTCTGTAATACCCAAATTTCCCCAGCTGGGGATGAATAAAGTTTTATCTTGAATAATCATACTCTCTGTCTCTTCCTCTCCTTCCTGTCCAGTGGCTGGCTCTGCGGTATCCCAGTCTCGCCATCTACGTGGACACGTGCAGGGAGTGCTATGAGGCCTACGTCATCTACAACTTCCTGGTGTTCCTGTTGAACTTCCTCAGTAACCAGTACCCCAGCCTGGTGCTCATGCTGGAGGTGCAGCAGCAGCAGCCCCACCTGCCTCCACTCTGCTGCTGCCCACCTTGGCCCATGGGAGAGTAAGAGCGGGAGGGGCAGGGTCATACATGATGTGTGGATGGATAGATGGATGTTAAGTGTCCCTTTCCCATTCTCTGTCAGGGTGCTGCTCTTCAGGTGTAAGCTGGGAGTCCTCCAGTACACTGTGGTCAGACCCGTAACCACGGTGATAGCACTGTAAGTTTCCTACTTTTCCTACTGTACAGTGTTTCACAATGTACTCTTTCTAACATGTTACTGTCTGCTACTGACACACTGATAATTGTTCGCAAAGCTGCTAACTGTAACCATGTAACCATAGTAACAGCCCTGATCATGATGCAGCAACACATTTCAAACATGTTGCGACAGGAGCAACTAAAGACTGGGAAAGATGTGGAACGCTCCAAAAACACCTGTTTGGATCATTCCACAGGTAAACAGGTTGATTGGTAACAGGTGATAGTATCATGATTGAAAGGCTCAGCGAGGTTCAACACTTTGTGAACACATGATTGGATAAAGGAGATTAACACCTGGACTCAGGAACACTGCAGGAAACACAGCTAAATGCTAAATTAAATGCGCTAGAAGAGTGTTGTTAAAATTCAAATATGTGAGTGTGAAACGTGAATTTGGTGCCATCAACAACACGTCGACATCATCATAACTGAGGCAGACGCTCTGAAATGCTAACGTTTTAGAAATGCTACGTCACCAGAGAACACACTGAAAACACACACTGAAGTGTGTGATGTGAGACGTTGATGCTTCATGTATCGTTTCCTGCTCCGTCTGCAGGATCTGTCAACTGTGTGGGGTTTATGATGAAGCCAACTTCAGCTTCAGAAACGCCTGGTCCTACCTGGTCATAATCAACAACATTTCACAGCTGGTAAAGACACACCAGTGTACACACACAGTATATTCCTGAATAAACCCAGTTCTTTAAACGCTGGGTTCAGCCTACATGCTTTGACAGACATACAGTAATCCTCGAGGTTCTGCCATCACTGGCGTTAAGGTTGCATCTCCCTCTCTGCAGTTCGCCATGTACTGCCTGGTGCTGCTGTATCGGGCTCTCAAAGAGGAGCTGACTCCCATCAGGCCTGTGGGCAAGTTCCTCTGCGTCAAACTGGTGGTGTTTGTCTCCTTCTGGTAAGGATGGAAGCATGAAGAGAGTCATCTGCTGCTTTTCTCTGATCTGTATCCATGCAAACTGCACACACGAGGCATTTGAGGACGTTCCGTCTTTTATAAACTACACAGTTAACTGACTAAACAAAAAGGTAATCAATAGATCAATCAATAATGTCATTAATTGTGGTAGAATAAGTATTCAGATCCTTTACAAAACAAGATTTAAATGTAGAACTTGTTGCATTTTAAAAAGTCATCTTCTCATTCAGCTTTTTTTCAGCTGATCCAAGAGGCTTTTTGTTTATTTAGCTGAAGAAGGAGGAGAAGTTTCTCCACCCGTAAAGGAAAACTTCATCCTTCAGTTTATCACAATCGTTTGTGTCTGTCTTCAGGCAGGCAGTTTTAATCGCGTTCCTGGTGAAGGTCGGTGTGATCTCTGACAAACACACCTGGGACTGGGACAGCGTGGAGGCCGTGGCTACTGGACTGCAGGTGCGCACATTAAAGAACAAAGAAACCATATCGCTCAGTCATGTGACCTTATTCGTCGCAATGAAAGATAGAGTTTGTTGTATTGTGTATTGTAAATATCTCACAAACCAAAGTATGGCTTCTCGTGGCTATTCATGTGTATGTGGGTATTTTTCAACATGCAGCTTTCATCCACACACAAATGCAGAGAAAACTCGGTGAAGACACGAGGAAACTCTGTTTGCAGTGTTAATGTGGAGACATTTAAAATTTGTGTTTCCTTTGTTTACATGAAGTGATTTTGTGCAATGTGGCCCAAATAGCGTTGATGCTAGCCTCGCTAACGTGTTGACCCATGAATGGACAGGTAGTCCGCTATACTGAGGAGCAGAAATGTCAGAATGTGCTACAGAGGTCACTGCTGCACAATCAAACACTCCCACGACACAAATCTCTGCCAATGTCACCGGTTTTTGGACGAGACCTGGTCTGACCTTTAGCTACAGGTGGTATACCAGTAATTTTTTTTAACATCGCCACCTGCTGGTTTGGTTTGGCTCTTGACAGCAGGACTTGTAGTTGAGTTTTCATGTGGACTAGGTGTGAGAGAGGAAATGATTTCTGATCTTTTCACTTTGAAATAAAAACTCCCTGAATTGTTTAATTGGTACAGGACTTCATCATCTGCATAGAGATGTTCCTGGCTGCCATCGCTCACCACTACACCTTCACCTACAAACCATACGTACAGGTAAACATCCACCCATCCATCCATCTGTGTATCTGTCTATTCTGATCTTGCTGATTCATCGTCCGTCCCCCCCTCCATGCAGGAGGCAGAGGAGGGATCGTGTTTCGACAGCTTTCTGGCCATGTGGGATTTCTCTGACATCAGAGCTGATGTCACAGAGCAGGTGCGCCATGCAGGTGAGTGTCATTATTGAATTTGGATTACACTGAGTCCATTAATCTCATCAGTAATGGTAAATAATTTCTCTTTTTTTAAATTTACTTAATCCTAGTTTGGCTTTATTGACATTTCATCTGTGAATTTAAATCAACGTGTGATTAAACTATTCTACATTTCACTTTTTTATGCTTTACCAGCGTGCATTTTATTTTTATACACCACAACAATGATTAAAAGGACGTCTGGTTTTGGTTTTAATGTCACCCATGTTCTGCACAAAGAAGAGTGTAAATATAAAATATGAATAAGGTGCAAATCCAAACTCCACCTGCAGCTGTGGTAAAGATCTCTGCCCCCTCCCTCAGGTCGTACATTCTTGGGTCGACCCAACAAGATGTACTTTGGTACGGTAGCGCGACCGGAACACACCGAGCACACGGGCCTCCTCACAGCAACCTCCCAGGACGCTGTCGCCGTGGCAGCCACATCGATGCCCTCCTCCCCCTCCTCGAGTGGGCGGTACCAAGGCCTCGGCCACACCCCTGCCCCACACTCCATCTCCGCCCCCGCAGGGTTCACTTCCTCTTCCTGGGAGGACGACAGCGACAACTCGCCTCCTGAGGCGGGGGACACCCAATAACAGGGTGACACCACAGGAAGCACACAGCCGGGGGCGGGAACTTTTCTCTCTGTACGTCCTTTGCCTCCTCGCTTTGATGTGCTTCATGGCTACGGACAAAGAAAGAGTCTGTGTTAAAATCAGGACAAAATTAAAAAAATAAACTCTCATCTCCAAATATATGAAAAGAAGCTCATTGATTGCTGGATTTTATCAAGACTAATCAATGGAAATCCGGGATGAGAACGTCTTAACCCAGTGATGTCAAAGCCATGTTTGATGAGAAGTGTATTTTTAAAATAATTACCCACTTTTAAATGTTTGAAATCTGTATTTTGATGTCTATCGATGTCATTTTGATAAATGCATCTCTAGCTGTTGAAAGTATATTTGATGTTTTCACCAGAAGAGGAAGCAGCTTGTTGGCTTTACACCCCGACGGTGCTGAAGTGTCCTTGAGCTTGGTCTGACTATTTGTTCTGATACATAATAAATGATCATGCCATATCTAATCACCAGAAACTGTGATGTTGCTTTCATTAATGTTGTCAAAAGCAGCCGTCTGAGGACGATGGAACCAAGCAAGACAACAGTAAAACATATGTAACACAACTGCAGACTGTCTGAAGACACGGTTTAAGGCATGGATGTTTGGATTTACTGCTCGCCGTCCAGAGAATCCAAATTTATCAAGTAGGACTATCAGCGGGTAGACCCTCAAAACCGTCTCTGCACCAAAACTACATGGCTAGGTTTAGCGAAAGATCTCACTGTGGCCTGTAGTGATGTGTGTGTGTTCGAGTGTGACTGGCTGAGACACCTGTCAAAGAAGGAAACACACCCCCAATTATACCTATCCTCTTTAAGGTCCAGTGTGTAGGATTTAGTGGCATCTAGTGGTGAAGCTGCAGATCGCAACCAAGTGAACACCCCTCTCCTCGCCGTCCTCTACTGTGGCTGCAAAAAGAGTTGCTCTCTAGAGTCACTGTTTGGTTTGTCTGTTCTGGGCTGCTGTAGAAACATGGCGGACTCGGTGGAAGAGGACCTGCTCCCTCTGGAGATGTGCAGCTGAGGCTGAAGGGAATGTCACTAGCTTTGCAGGAATTTAATCATACGTCAAAGTATTAGACAAACTACAGTTTTAACCTGGCAGCAGCGCTAGATAAAAAGTTGAGGCTTCACAAAAGTTATTACAGTTCATGAATGTCTGGGCTAAATATTGTGCACTAGAGGAAAAGTCATTCAGGTTCATCCTCTGGGGACCATGAACTTCTGAACGTCTTCCCATGACAATCCCTCTGATAGCTAGTGAGCTACTTCACTCTGGCCCAGAGTGATCAACCGAAAGGCTGACTGACGCTAACGGCTAGCAAGTTAGCTTCTTCCACTGAGGTTAGTGCAGTTAGCTTTCTGTACTGCAGCTTTTAACGGTGGTTGGATTCCATTTAGCTGCTTCAGTTTCAGGGTTCTGCTGCTGTGCATGTTGACTCACAACCCTCTATGAGCTTTGACCGGAAGCTCTGGCTGCACATCTACAGCTGATTACTGGACTGGGTACACTGCAGTTACTGCACTTCTCCACTAGGTGACACCAAATGTCAACTAAAATACTTAAATTAATTAATTCATTAAATTAGAGGTTTAGAGAGTCAAACAGAGCAAAGACGACGACACCTAAACTATGTTTAAATCAGGAAGGAGGAAGTTTCATTTGACTGTAACGCCCTGACTGTCTGAAATACCACGGAGAGACGACCACAGAGACGTGTTTTTTTTTTCCTAAAAAGCCCCTTGGAAGAAACTGAAGGCATTTTGACGAGGATGTAAGCAGTTGTTTATTTGTAAGTTAAACTAATTTAAAACTCAAAAGCAATTAATCATTGCAAATGTAACACAGGAAGTCGTCTGCGTATTTTATCTGTGTTTGTTATTGCTGTGCAGTTAACAGACAAAGATCTGAATCAATTATTAATGTTGACACATGCAGGAAATTTGGTCTCTCATTAATTTTCAATATGCAGAGCAAGGAAAACATTAAGAGGAAGGCACAGATGCAAACATACAGCTATAAAACGCCAAGCTAAACAAATACCAGCAAACTTAAATACATACATAGCTCATTCATACAGGTCAGAGCTTCCTGATAGGTGGAGGACTCACAGGTCAAAGGACATAATTCATGAAAAGTTTCTCCAACCAGAGGAGTTACTAACGACAGCAGAGACTGTTGGTTTGACTGAAGCAGGCAGAGTCAGGGTGGAGGAAGTACTAAAACCACACTGTAGAAATACTCTGTTAGTTCTACACCAAAATGTTACATAAACAAAAGTGGAAGTCTAATCAGGAAAATGTACAAAGTGATGCCTTCACAATGTCTGTTGAGTCCGACCAAACAGTCAAATTACTGGGATACATCAGAATCACTGGATTATTAAAAACAACAGATGTCTGCATGTGTTTCAGGAGGCTGGATTTAAAAACTAATGGATTTAGTTCAGTTTAGTTATGATCAAGTCACTGTGCCTCACAAACTCGATTTTATCCACAATAGTGTTGTGACGTTCACGAACGAACTGGTTCTTTTGAACGGCTCGTTAACATGAACGATGGGAACCGAGTCGCAGCTGGGAACCGTTTTTTTTTTTTTTTTCAGTTACATGGGGAGGAGTGCGGCCCAGCTGCACGGTGCTTATCAGGTATGCAAATAGCATCACGCCACGTTGTGCACGCTGCCTTCACCTTAGTGCGCTAGTAACAAAAAACACCCAACAACACAGAAACACATGAATGCCCCCCCTGCCTTGGAGAGCCACAGCAGCAGTGAGCGGTCTAAATGAGGAGGAGGACAGTGAGTCAGTCCGTCGTTGTCGACAAAATGAGCCAATTAAGGAAACGAAGCAGCCTTTGGATGCACTTTTCTCTCGTGGCAGACACTAAGGCTAAATGCAGTATTTGTCAAAAAAATATTTCTTTTAAGTCAGGCTGCACAAATAACTTGCACAGACACCTGAAAACTCAACATCCAACAGTAAAAGTGGCAGAGGTGAGAAGAGAGCCAGATGACTCCACCAGTCTATTGAACAGTTTGTTTGTATGTGTTGTTGTTCTGTTTTATTAACATGTTCTTGTGTGGAAATCTTTGCACTAAAAGCTGTTTTGCACAGAAATTCATTGTAGCCTGCTTTGATTTTTAATGTTTATACGTGTTCAAGTCGTGGTTTACACACATACACAGAATTTTCACAAAGGGTAATTCACGTCACTGTCAAAGCAGAGTGATGTGGCGCCACCCTGTGGAATATTTACAATTAATCCAGATCAGACTTTAAAATCTAATCCACACATGTCAAATAACGATATCATCAATATTTCAGAATAATTCAAACTCATATTGGAGGGATATTTAAATTCACTCCTCCCAGTGATTATTTCCAAGATAAAACGAGTTAAGGCCAGACTGCCTTCTTAAAACTTAATAAATATAAAAATGAGCCAAAGGAGCCAGTTTTTTGAACGGCTCTTTGAAAGGAACGGCTCACCAAGAACCGGCTCCTCTCAAAGAGCCATGGTCTGCTGCCTCTGGTGACTTTAGAATGTGTTCAGTGGGCCGGACCTGATCCTGCAGCCATGATAATGCAGCAGGATCAGGTACATCACCTGAGGGGTTGTAATCAGTCATAATCATGAAGAGCTGTGTGAGGGAGAATAAAACAGCTGACACCATCCAGGACGCTGTTTCTCTCAGTCTGGAGGCGGGGGTGTCCCGATCTGTTCTGGGGAGGCAGGAGGAGCTGAGCAGAAGTGAAACAGAAAGTAACTTCAGCAGCGCGGGACTTTCCAGCCCTCAACTGCTGTCTTTGATACCTGAGCCGCACGGACAGCACACCTGAGGTCCAACATTAACAAGGAGACGAACATCTTTCAGGTAAGAGTTCAGCAGCTGTTCATGAGTGTGTGTGTGCGCGCGTGTGTGTGTGTGTTTCCTGGTGTGAGGTCGGACCAGCTGATCCGTGTGTTTTTCTGCTTTTGTGTATTTTTGGGGGTTGCAGAAGTGCGCAGCAGATAATTGAGCGCAAACATGAGGCACAAAACAGCTGAAGGTTAAAAACGAAGCCAGGAAGCGACGTTTGAGTGCGGGAGGGGCAGCGCGGCCGGACGGATTTCAGACTTCATGCAGGAACCTGAAACCTGCTGTCCGTCAAAACGCGTCTTTAATTCTCACACTGTTTGTAAACATGAGAAGCGTCTCCACGCATGCGCAGACTGCTTTCCAGTGACGCAGTTTTTTCCAAAATGAGAAACATATAAAAAAGTAATTTCAACAGCAGCCAGTCTATTATTTGACATTAAAATAATTATATTGCATGTAATTATGATTATATTATACAGTATGTTCCAAATATGCTTCAGAAGTATTCAGTGGAGGAAACTGAGTACATTTATTTATGTCCGTTTTATCCTTTCTTACACTTCTACTCCACTGCAGTTCAGAGAGGAACATTGTACTGCTCTTAACTCCACTGCGTCTCTTTGACAGCTCTGTTTGCAGATTATTATTTATGTAAAAACACTTGATAATTTTACAGAACTTCCAGTTTTGGGTGATATTAAGTTCTTGACCACTTTTTCTCTTTGGACAAATGAATGTCTCCTGCAGACAGACAGATGTTACGTCTATCTTATCTCCACTAAGATAAGATAGAAGTTTATTTATTTTGAAATAATAAATAAAAACTGTTTATTTACAAGGGGAATTTGTTGTGAAGTAGTTCCATTACAAAGTACAACACAAAGCCTGTACAGAGTGTAAATATAAAATATCTACAGGGTGCAAATCCAGTTTGTACACAATGTCGAACAGAACAGATGTGTTAACTGTGAGGCTCATTCTTGGTCAGTCACGTGTAGATTCGTATGATGAGTGACGTGTAGTTGTGACATATTGTTCATAATGCACCTAAAATGAGCCAGAATGAACAATAAGCAGGTGGAAAATTATCAAATAAACTGATTTAAGAAGTGATACATGCTGACGTTCGCTCTTTACGAACTTCTTGAGAAGCGTTTTGGTTTCTGATATTTGTGTTTCACCTGCAGCGGTAGAAGAGCAACATGAAGCGACGCAGGTCTTCTTTGCCGTCATTCAGGTAAGGTAACCACCTATCATAACAGGTGTCGAGGACAGTCTCTAAAATCTCTGGTCCTCTGGGTTCTTTTAATGAAGCAATAGGAGAAGATGTTGAGTCCCAAAAAATCAGTTTTATTCTAACATCAATAGAATGTGCAAGGTTACAGAGCTCTGGGTCTGGACTTAACCTTTCCCTGATCCACAACAGAGTTGGGTCAGTTCATGAAGTCTGACACACGACCTCTCCCTGACCCAGTATTTTATAGTCAGAGAATGAGGAAATGCTGAAACAGTCGTTGGCTCCTCCTCGTTGCCGTCGGGCGCTCTCTCTCCTCTGCTTGGTCATCTTCGAGAATCCAACGCCACCGGCCCAGCAACCTGTTTGCAAGGGCACATCTAGAGAGACACCCTTATCCCTGACGCCAACCTGTCTTATCTTAAGTCAAAGGCTCCAAGATGTCTCCCATGCCAGGCCTCTATCTCAAAACCTCCTGTTCTAGGTTCACACTGGCCTCAGATATATTTTGCACACAAAGAATCACTCCTCGTCTAAATCACTTCTATGAATAATAAAGGAAAAACTTAACCTGGAGAAGTAGAATTTCTTTATTCAGTCACACAATCCATCAGCAGAAAATATGAATAAGATCAACATATCAGGATCAAGCTATCATTCTGTCATGGGGCAGCTGTGAGGTCATGAACACCGGAAAAACACACTGTAAAAAGTTTTTTAGGCCTGTTACATTCAGTGAAAGTCATACAAAAGTTTGCTACGAGCAGTGCTTTGCACTGACGCAGTCACTTATGTATATATCTTAGTTTCTTGACCTTTTTGAATGGATCAATCTCTTCTCTTAATAGTTCACAGACCAGTGAAGATGAGTCCTCGAGTCCCAGCCGTGTCTCGATGAAGAGTGATGCATCCATGTTCCAGCCAATGGCCTTTGGTGCTGACAAGTCAAAACCGTAATCATACATTTTGTTCACTATTAATAAATAAATTGACGTCCGAATGGCCAATCAGCTCCTGCAGTGAGCCGATGAGGTTATGTAGCACAGAGATTCCTCCTGGCGCGTCTCCATGATGTTACATCTGCAATGCATTTTTGTTCCATCCCCCACGCCGCTGCGAACGCCACTGGGAGCGTTTTAAAAGCAGAGCGCTCTGCCTGCCTAATTTTGGCAAATTGCTCAGATTTAGCTGATTTGGTCATTTTTCCTTGATGTTTGTGTTTCTACCATGGACACGTAGGCATCATAGGTAAATGGTTTCTTTTTTGTCCGTTTTAATTGTGTTCATTATTGATGTATGATCAGGAACCGCACAGGGTGTTTTATTTTGAAAATTTCCCAGGTTCGCTGCAACGTTCCTTTGTCTGACACAGACATAAGGTGGACGGAATGCATCCGGTTGAATGTAACAGGGGTTACAGCCTTTCATAAATGGGCAGCTGTGATGTTATGAACACCCGAAAAACACTGTAAAAAGTTTTTTAGGCCTGTAACATTCAGTCAAAGTCGTCCAAAAGTTTGCTACGACTGGTGCGTTGCACTGACGCAGTACGTTATGTATGTATCTTAGTTTCTGGACCTTTTTGAATGGATCAATCTCTTCTCTTAATAGTTCAAAGACGAGTGAAGATGAGTCCTCGAGTCCCAGCCGTGTCTCGATGAAGAGTGATGCATCCATGTTCCAGCCAATGGCCTTTGGTGCTGACAAGTCAAAACCGTAATCATACATTTTGTTCACTATTAATAAATAAATTGACGTCCGAATGCAATGCGTTTTTGTTCCGTTCTCAACGCGGCTGCAAACGCTACCAGCAGCGTTTCAGAAGCAGAGTGCCTTGCCTGCCTAATTTTGGCAACTTGCTCAGATTTTGCTGATTTGGTCATTTTTCCTTGATGTTTGTGTTTCTACCACGGACAAGTAGGCTTCATAGTTAAATGGTTTCTTTTTTTGTTCGTTTTAATTGTGTTTATTATTGATGTATGATGAGGAGTCTGCAAAGGGTGTTTTATTTTGAAAATTTCCCAGGTTCTCTACACAGTTCCTGTGTCTGACTTCCTGCCTCGCTCTATTGGCTCTGTGCAGATTGATGCGTCATCCATCAAAATTAAACTTGGCCTGCATTTTTTGCAGAGCAGAGCTGAGAGACGCTTCTGGAACGTGGGCGTTGGAATTGCACACATTGTCCAGAACGGCAGCGATTAGACGCATCACAGACAGAACGAATTCAGGGGTTGCAGCCTGTCATAAATGGGCAGCTGTAATGTCATGAACACCGGGAAAACAGCCTGTAAAAAGTTTTTTAGGCCTGTAACATTCAGTGAAAGTCCTGCAAAAGTGTGTTGCACCGTCGCAGTAACTTGCATATATGTGTTAGTTTCTGGACCTTTTTGAATGGATCAATCTCTTCTCTTAATAGTTCCCAGACCAGTGGAGATGAGTCCTCGAGTCCCAGCCTTGTCTCGATGAAGAGTGATGCATCCATGTTCCAGCCAATGGCCTTTGGTGCTGACAAGTCAAAACCGTAATATTATTATTTTACTAATTAATATGCTCATATTTGTAGGTCATAGATGCGTTCGTGGTTGCTGATGTTGAAATGGTTACTGACTGAGGTTAAACATAATAGATTTCTGTCTTTGGTTCAACGGTGAGTTCACAGTGCCCAGTGTTGTTTCTATGAAGAGTGATGCGTCCGTGTATGAGTAGATGACTTTTCAGACACAAAAGTAACCTCATGTAACGTTTGAACAAAATATCTTGCATCTAAAAGCATGTGAAGGTTAGTTCTTCAAACATTTGTTAGGATACAGGTGGAACCATTTGTGAGTGCGGTTCATAGTTGTGCGTCTCCTGAAACAGCAGCATGTCAGATGGATTAAAGCGATGCCTTCATATCTTATGCAGTGTAATGTTGCAAACTTTATAAAGTACTACGTTTGAATTTACTGTTTTAGTCGCTGTTTTACATGTTTTATTGTTTTTTTATTGTATTTGCCACAGGGCAGACATTGTGAAGCTGATAGTGTTGTTCAGATGAACGTCAGACGAGGCTGCCTCGTAGAAATCAGACTCAGAGAACATGGTATCACCATAACTCATCCACATCTCAGGACTAATGTGTCATTGGTTGATCACCCTGCAGCGAGCTGACTGGGGAGCCATCCAGTTGTTCAGTGTGTATGGAGGTTTTGAGGGACCCAGTCCATTTCGTCTGTGGACACTGGTCATGCAAACAGTGTGTCAGCTCAGACTGGGACCAGTATGATTCACCAGCAGAGTACCCCTGCGCCAAGTGTGGAAAGAAACAAAAATCTGAACACCAGAGTGATACTGAGGAAGACGGTGAGTTTATATACGTATTTCAAAAATACCTTTTACACCACTGTTACTGCTACTACAACTAATGCTAGTAGTAGATTAACTATTGCTTGTGATTTATTGCGTGACCTAGCTAAAATGGTTTTTACCAAGCATGCATTTGATCATTTCAGGGTACATCCCCCTTTGGAAAGCAAAGAAGAATCTGAAAGAAGCCATGCAAAAGAAATTTACTTTGACATATGAAGGTAATGGCGACCAAGAGAGCTCCCTGAACCAAATCTACTCAAAACTCGTCGTCATCACTGGAGAGAGTGAAGGGCCTTATGAAGAACATGCATTCAGACACACAAAGCACAACTTGGAACAACAATATTCTGAGCAATTAGTCAACCTCAGTGACGTCTTCAAACCTGTGCCTGGCCAGGAGAAACCCCACAGAACAGTCCTGACAAAGGGCGTCGCAGGCATTGGAAAATCATTTGCCGTGCAGAAATTCATCCTTGACTGGGCAGAGGAGAGAGCAAACCAGGATATCGATTTCATTTTCCTTCTTGCTTTCCGGGAGGTGAATTTAAGTACAGATAACAAAAGCTTGCACAAGCTCCTGACTGAATTTCACCCTGCAGTTGAGTGTGTGAAAGACCCAGAGGATTTGGTCAAAGCCAGGGTCATGGTGATCCTGGATGGCCTGGATGAAAGCAGACTTCAACTGGACTTCCAGAACAAGTCAGTAACATCTGTTAGCAAAGTGACATCTGTGGGCAGTCTCCTCGCAAACCTAATCCAGGGTGTCCTTCTTCCTAACGCGAACCTTTGGATAACATCCCGTCCAGCAGCAGCCAGTCAGATCCCTGCAAAGTTTGTTGACATGGTGACGGAGATAAGAGGGTTCAATGACCAACAAAAAGAGGAGTACTTCAGAAAGCGATTTAGTCACGACTTGAGCCTTGCTGACAGGATCATTTCACACATTCGCTCTTCACCGAGTCTCGACATCATGTGCCAGATCCCGATCTTCTGCTGGATTTCTGCTGTATTATTCCAGGAGTTCTTTGGGGGAGACGAGAAAGCTGAAATCCCTCAAACTCTAACAGAGATGATGGCGCATTTCCTGTTTGCCCAGACAAAACGCAGAAACAGGAAGTATGAGAGTGAAACTGAGGGACTTCTGAAGACACACAGAGAGTTTCTTCTGAAACTTGGGAAGCTTGCATTTGTTCACCTGGAGAAGAACAACCTAATTTTCTACGAGGGAGACCTTGAAAAATGTGGCATTGACATAAAAGAGGCAACCATCTACTCTGGATTTTGTACCACAGTTCTTAAGGAGGAAAAACTCTTTCAACAGAAAAAGATCTTCTTCTTTTTGCACCTGACCATTCAGGAGTTCTTTGCAGCTCTTTTTGTCTATGACTGTTTCACGAACAAGAATATAACAGCGCTTGGTCACTTCCTCAGCCTGAAGTTGAAGGACCATACTTTGCTTGATCTTGTGAAGGTGACAGTTGACAAAGTGTTAGAGAAGAAGCACGGCCACCTGGACTTCTTCCTGCGATTCCTCCTTGGCCTCATGGTTGAACCCAACCGGAGAGTCCTTCAGGGTCTGCTTACATCGCCGGACCCAAGCCAGGATACCGACAAGAAAATCTTGACCCACCTGAAAGCCATCCGCAGAAAGGCCCTGTCTCCAGACAGTAGCATGAACCTCTTCCAGGCCATGGTCGAGATGAGAGATCACAAAGTCAAAGATGAGATTGAGGAATATCTCAAATCAACACATCATTTGAAAACAGACCTGACTCCCCTGCACTGCTCTGCTCTGGCTTACATGTTGCAGGTGTCGAAGAATGATCTGGATGTGTTGGACTTGAAGAGTTACAACACATCAGAGGAAGGCAGAAGGAGGCTGATACCAGCTGTGAGGTGCAGCAGAAAGGCCATGTAAGTTGACTTTCCCTGTAATGAGTAAAATGATCAGGTTGCTGTATTTCACTCCTGAGAGTTGTATGTTGATCTTCATCTCATGCTACATACATTCCCAAGAAGCTCCATTTAGGTTGTTAGGTCAACCTGTAATGTTAGCTGATAGGAAAAGTGAAGGGGACAGGTCCTCCAAGTCCCAGATGGACTTTACATCCTTGAAACATGTTTTATGTACTGCATAGCTAAAGTCACACCTTTTTCTTTATCATGTTGTATCATGTTATCCACTCCTAGACTAGCAGACTGCAAAGTGACTGAAGAGTGGGTTAAACACCTGGCCTTTGGTCTCAAGTTCCCCTACTTACCTCTAAGAGACCTGGATCTGAGCAACAATGACCTGAAAGACTCTGGAGTAAAGCTGCTCTGCGATGGACTGTCGAGTCAGTGCTGTAGACTGGAGATACTGAGGTACATATTAAGCAGTGTTTCCACCAAACAATTTGGACCCTTTGTACCATTATGTAACCCCACGGAAAAGTACCTAAGCCCTTGATCTGTTTAGCTTTTCCACTCTTCTATGTAGGCGGGGTTGCTCCTGGGACTAACCCTTGTCACGTTTCAAGAATTTGAGAAACAACAAATGAGACGTTTCTTAGTTTTGAAGAGCTGCAGCACTGATTAACTGACACACTGTAACCTGTACTGTACACTTACTGCCAGACTGATAGCTTTGTGCTAACCTTTTCTTCTGCTTCACCCACATTCATCATCACAGACTTTCTTCTCAGTATGTGATTGTTTGTTATAACAAGGAGACAAGCTTTGACAAAAGGCTGCAGGAAGACAGACAAAAGGCTGTAGAAAAAAACAGAAAATTTAGGGAAATCCTACATCAGCGAGCAGACAATGGCTAGACTCTGGTTGTTTGTCCCAACTCTCTCTGACCATTCAACAAACTGCAGCATATCTAGCTTCACCGCATAGTCCCAGATCAGTGTGCAGGGTACCTCAACCGAAGGGTAATGACAGAATGGACTGGTTCTATTGGCACCACCTACAATTCTGACAATGGAAATGCAAAAATAGCCATTCTAATGTGTAACAAACTGAACTGAACTGGACTGGACTGCTTGGTTGAATCACGTTTTAGACTTTTATCTGTTCCTTGGCAGAGTTCATTCTTTGCATGGCCTCTGATTGATGCTCCTTCATCCTGAGCTGCACTGTGATGCTTCCTGCTTCAGATTCCACCTAACACCATCAAACTGAAATCTCATTTTCACCACCCACTTCTTTTGTATTGGAGAAGCCACATTCATTCAGGGATGCACGAAACTCACAGCTAGTGATGGTGCTCTCTATAGATACAACTCGAACCTGCATGCTAACAAAGCAAACACTATGTTTTCTCAGTTTGTCAGGTTGTTTGGTCACAGAGGGCGGCTGTGCTCATCTGGCCTCGGCTCTAAAGTCCAACCCCTCTTGTCTGGTGAAGCTGGACCTGAGCTACAACAACCCAGGAGACTCAGGAAAGAAGCTGCTGTCTGAGCTGAAGGATGATCCCCAATACAAGCTCAGCGAGCTCATGTAATTACAATTCTAGAGTACTCGATTTTTGACATTTCCACTGATCTGAGAGAGAAGTGCTGCTGGACCTCTATAGATCCACTATAGTGAGATGGAGTGTACTGCCAACCCTAAAACTAGATTGTAGATAAGAGTTTCACTCCAGAGCTATACTGTTCAAGGTCCTATCAGAGAGTAAATAACAACAATAAATTACAGCCACTTCTAGTTGTCCTTTGAAAGTTTTCATTCTGGTTTTCCTTCACAGTGTTGACCATGATGGAATTAACCGGATCAAACCAGGATTCAAGAAATGTAAGTATCTGTGGAAATCCTGAACAATTATTGAATGTTGTGACCACTATGATAAACTGCAACCAGTTCTTTCAAGTAACTGGTAAATGTAACTATTTTATTCTATGTTCTATTATTCTATCAAGATGTAATAAACCACATAAATAACAGCCTGATAATGACATCAGCCATACCACAGGGAAATCAGCAATGAGGACATGTTATGCCAAGATTAGCATAAAAAATTAAAATCCCATCTGAATGGCATAATTGAAGTGATGAGCTGACGTTAGCTGATGATGATTTGACATTGCCCATTAGCAATGAAGGTAGAACCTCTGCTGATATAGGCCCACCAGGCATTCACTGTGACCCAAACATTTCTGTCTCTTAAGGCATTCATAAATCTTGTTATAAAGCTTGCTAGCATGCTGCAGTTCTTCCTGGAGGGAAAGCACTCAACAGAAAACATTACTTTTCCTTTGTCACTCACTGACTGCAGTGATTGGTCAAAACTACGTTGTTCTTGGTGCTGCCAGTACTGACCAAAAGCTACATTCTCCAAGCTTGTGGTCCCTAAGTGAAGTGTTTTCTGACCTCCAGATGCCTGTGAGCTCACTTTGGATCCCAACACAGCCCACAAGAACCTGCTTCTCTCTGGTGACAAAAAAAGGGTGACCTGGGTCGAAAGGAAGCAGCCATATCCCGATCACCAAGGAAGGTTCGATCACTGCCAACAGGTGTTGTGTGAACAGGGTCTAAATGGGCGGTGCTACTGGGAGCTTGAGGTGTTGGAGCCCTTCAGTATCGGGTTAACGTACAGAACCATTAGCAGGAAAGGGGATGCGAATGATTGCAAGCTGGGGCGCACCGACAAGTCTTGGTGTCTGATTTGCTCTGATGATGGTAGTTATGTTAATCACTGCAACAACAGCATCAGTGTATCTTCCCTCTGCTCGCGCTCCAGTCGGGTGGGGGTGTATCTGGATTGGCCGGCTGGGACTCTGTCCTTCTACAGAGTTTCCTCCGACAGTCGGACCCACCTCCATACCTACAAAACAAAGTTCACTGAGCCCCTCTATCCTGCTATTGAACTTCACACTGTTTCCTCTGCATCGTTTTGTCAGCTTACTTGACCGAACTTTCACTGCATTGACACGAGCAACTGAGAGTGTAGATCTGCATGTGGGCGGTTGAGACATGTCCTATACAGTCAAGGTACTAGTGAAGTGTTCTTACCGATACTTTTAGAAAACACACAGGATTTACTGCTCCTGTCTGCTAGCACCAGGTCTAAGCTGCCAGGCTTGTCTCTGCAGTGAGATACAGATGAGCAACACACCAGCCTGCAGCTCGGTGAGTACAGTGATGAGTTTGAAGCAGTTTGCATGTACATATCATTTCTCAGGTAGGGGTGAAGTACTGCAAGTAGCTGAAGTCTGCTCGAAAAGTCACGTGATGATGCCAATTTGCGTGTTCATGGCATCGCAGCCATCTTGAAGGATGGTATGTGCTTCTCTTAGTGAAGTCAGAGCATCTTCAGCTTCAGTAATGTGATATTTCTGAGTGGAAGAGAATATGTGGGTGGGCTTTTCTTCCTACAGATTTGATCAGATCGCTCAAGAGTGGGCGTGTCTTAGCAAATACAGCATGATGCACAGTGGAAGAGAGCCAGAGAGCTTTAGAGGACTAATCACCTGCACCCTCACCTCCCTCAACCATAGTACGAGATCAGGAGGACAATAAGAGTTAAATGAATAAACGAGACAAGTTTTTGCTGGCTAAAATCCACAACACACACCTTTTACTAAGATAATACTATGCTAGCTACCCTCAGGCTAACATATGATGGGAGTGGTTAGCTAGCGCTAAATAAATGAGATAAATAAAGAGATAGAGTGATAGAGTTAAACAGTGTAAGAGTAGCACTGTTAACTGTTTATGTATTTGCTTGTAATATAATGTTTTGTATTTTGTGCTATGTAAAATGTTCATCTCAGTGTCAGACAGTATGTAGAAAATGTGAATGAAAGTCAAAAGAAAAAATGCATGAACAGAGATAAAATAGAGCGGTGTGTGTTTGTTAGAGAGGTCATGAACACAAACACTTTAACAACATGTCTCTACCAGTCTTAACACCAAACCTACACCCTCTCCAGCAACCTGCTCTTCCTGTTTGGACTTTTTTTTTTTTTAAATCTATAATATTATTTCCCATAAAAAGTCTAAACTCAGAAGTATTTCCACAATCAGTATCTGCCTGACTGTGTGAGACTGTGTGCAGGTTTGACCACTAACTTTGATTAATAAAGACTCCAGCTGCTCTTTCCTTCATCTATTCTCTCAATATTCTCTCCACTAACAACCAGCGGTAATGTAGCTCAGATTATTTTTTCTTTTAGGACCAAATGCTAACTAGTTTTTGTTCCTGAACCACACTTCTCGTCTGTGTAAATAGCTGATTGTCATGTATAACTCTATATATATCTCTTTTGAACAGTGTGAAATAGAAAATAGAAAGCGAACATGGCTCACTGCTCGATTTATCAGCCCTAATCATTAATCAGCAGCAGCTTTTAGTATAGACATATTGGTATTAGCTTTAGCCTCCATGGCTGTTGAGATGTATTTTTGCTTTGACTTTGTGCAGCAGCCTCATGCATTGTGTTCAGACTGTGTGTGTCCTGAATTGTGTAGGTTTGTGTCATGTTTGTTGAAGGTCTTTAAACTTCTGGAGCAGACTGCTAGCGTTTTAGCCTCGCTAGCAGCATGACACAAGGTTCACCATGTTGGTCCAGACTGAAATAAGAACTATTTGATGGATTAGCATGAAATGTGGCACAGGCATTCGTGGTCTGTGGAGGATGCATCCTCATGACGTCAGAGATCCCCTGACTTTTCACATAGCGCCACCATGAGGTCAGAAATTTAATTTTGACCTCATGGTGGTCAATAACATTCCCTCCAGCCTCAGCTGTACTTGATACGTGATTATTGCTAATTAGCAGCTGTTAGCATGCTAATGCATTAAACCAAGAAGGTGAACCTGGTGAACATCTTACTTGCTAAATTGCTTTGCGAGCACGTTAGCATGCTGATGTTAGCATTTAGCTTAAAGCTCTGCTGTGTGTTAGCACAGCCTCACAGAGCTGCTAGCATGGCTGCAGACTCGTTGTCTTGTTCATTTAAGTTGAAGCACGTTGAAACAGACCTGCTACCTTAAAATAAGAAACAAGAATCGGTTTTGTCTGAAAGCTGGTACACATGTCCTAAAGTAAAGATAAATTTCAGGGGTGCCCTGCTGGCCTTATTGTTCAGGACCACATCAAAACCATGTCAGTTCAGATGATACTTCTCTCTGTTCACGTGTTTCCTGTCACTCTGTCCTGGTTTCAGACCTTCAACAGGCATCACATTTCACCAGTGTGTGTGTCGTGTATGTAAAAGTTGTTGTGACCTTCACTTTTAACTTGCAGAATTAATACTTAATAGACAGAATTAATGTCAGAGTGCCATCATGTTAAGTGCCTTTTAATGACGACTCAATATTCTGTGGCTGACAAATAGAAGCTTTTCAAAATCAAGTCCAAAACATTTGTTCAAGTATTTCAGATTTGATGTGCTAAAAATGCTAAATGTGTGTTTTAAGTATTCGGATACAGCAGAGCTGCTGTTTCTGATTGTTTCTCAGTGTTTTCATGTGATAAAAATAAAGTTGGTGACTGAATGTTGCAGTGAAAGATGTCTCATTTATCTCACAAAGAAAGACCAGAATCAATATACAGGCGACGTGAACACTTCACTGACACACTGACACTGTTTATCAGACACATTTTATTAGAACAATGTGTCACGGAGCTGTCGGCCATCTTTGTTTCCGGCTCAGATCAGGGTCTGCATATATCAGAGGTGAGAGATAAATGATGATCACAGCAAAGGATAAAGAATCATCATTTTAAAAGCACCATCTTAAACTAAATGTGCTGAAAAAGCTCATTCTGTCAGCCGTAAAAAAAATGCTATCAGACGCTTCATAGAATGAGCTGCCTCATGTTTAAACCCGTTTGTAGAGCTGGTAGTCCTAACAGACAACTTTTACTTCACTCACTTCACCTTCAGTAAAAGCACAATTGATTGAAGATTAAAATGCAGCGAAAAACAAACTGCACTCACACTCATTAGTGCCTGGATGTGTCACGGGAAGCTGAATTTGTCACAGACTTTTGGCACTTTGACTCGAGGATGACCTTCATACACTAATTAAGACAAAACGTCGCACAAATGTCTCACAGGATAAAATGATGAAGTGATGACATTTTACCTCCACAAGGTCAAAGGTCGACCTCAGTGTGACATCATAATGTCGTGCAGGGACACACACAGCTTCATACAGATATAAGAGTGGCATCAGTCTGAATAGATTCATCTCAGTGCTTTTGAGAATCAACTTTTTGGGCGTTATGACCACTTTTCTTTACCGTGCTGAAGGATTAACATGTTAAAACATTTGGATAAAGGCTAGTTTAATTTTGGTATACTGCAGCCAGTTTAATATGTCAATGAAACATTTGTCTTTATTCACATATATGAAGCAAAAACTTTACAACTGTTACATAAATACACTAGTGCTTGATTAATATATTGTTTTAGTGAGCTAATAACCTTGTCTTTGATGTGCATGATCATCTGTACTGGTTCATGTGTACAGGAACATAACGGCCCATCCACCTTGTCATATCGGGATGAATGGTTCAGTGGTTTGGCTGGCAGTAAAGGGCGGGGCAGTCTGGCTGCCTCGGGTCCCAGCTGTCGCCCCTATAGACTGACAGAGGGAGGGCGGGTCCTCTTCATCCATGTGTCACCACAGGAGCCCTGACTTCTACCAGACAAAAGCAACAACAGGATGCAGGAGTGATACATGAAGCATAACGTCGCTGAGGAAAGTAAAGATCTGATGGATGCTCTTTGAGTTTGAAATAGATTCCAGAAACAAAGAGGAGAGTTTACAGTGATGCGATGTCAAAAATGCACATACTGGGAAATACAAGTATTTGTTTTCTTACCAAGAGTTACACAAAAATACCAAATACCACTGTCATATCCTTAAATATGAAGCTACTGCTAGCCTGGCTCTGATCAAGCCACACGAAAACCAAGTGTAAAAATGACAAATTGTGCTTTTCTTTGCTTGTGTTGACTATTTTAATCTAAGATGATTGTCTCCTGACTCAAACCTCATATTCAGTAGACATGAAGTTGATATTGGTGTGCAGTTATTAATAACCCAACTGACTCTGGGTTTTTGAAGCCAGTACCATATGCCAACCAGTAGTAATTAAAAATAAATCCCTGAGATATATTGCAGTTGAAAAATCAACTCTGGTAGACAAACTTTAATGGTAGCACTGTTTCCAAATTACCAAATTACCTCAAGCCTAATTTTGCATTTGTGTACTGGAATTTCTTGTTTCTAATTGCTTCACATACATGCACACACACATCTGCAATAAGCTGATATTGGCTGTTATATCGAGCTGCATGATTTATCTGTCCATCTCTGCCTAATACTGATGCTACCTGCCGAAATTAAACCTGACAATAGCAACATATGGAGTGACATAGACTGACACACCCTTAACAAACATTTAGTCACACCCACCTCAGCCTCATTAAATATTTAAGTCCCTAATGGAGGAGAATTATTTATTACTTCAGCCATTATAGTAATTAATCATCTTTTATTTATCTTCAAATCTGTTTTGTAGCATTTTGTATGAAAAAATACATATTTTACTTTACTTTGACTAATACTGATGTTAAAACCATCCAAGCAGCAGCGAACAGTACCAGAGGAAGTGAAAGCATCGCAGTCCTCATGGAGCTAAAAGCAACAACACACAGCCAGAGTAAAAACAGTGCAGTATTATTAGTACTGACAGAAGTAGAAGTAGCAGTACTGCTGCCTCTTGCTGGAGTATAGTTGCAGTAATAATCGCAATGATGTTTTACAGTTCACCAGCTCATAATCACAGAAAAGGAAAGCTTATAGGAGCCATAGGAAGATACAAAGGCCTATATATTTGTTTTGAAGCAACAGTTGAACATATTGTGAAATAAGCTGATTTATTTTTCTTGTTCGAAGAGTTAGAAGACAAGATTGACACCACTGTGACGCCTGTATGCTAAATATGAAGCTAAAGCCAGTTGTCTGTTAGCGACAGGTCTAGCATGCTAGCATGGCTCTGTCCAGCACCTTTAAAGCTCTCTAATTAACTATACTATATTGTTGTTTAATCTGTACAAGACCTCATCTGGAAATAAGATAAATTAACACATCATATCTTATTTAATTAGCACAAAAAGAGTGTAAAAATAACACGTTGTGGTTCTACTGGCAGTTTTGTCCCAGACTATTTCCTGGCTGGGCGTAAGCTAACGTTAGCTCCTTGCTAAGCTTATGGTTTGTATTTACTGTAGGTTACAAATATGAGAGTGCTATCAACTTAGTTTCTAATGTTAACTGTTAATTAGGAAAACAACAACTATATTTTTCAAACAGCTCCTTTAAACTTTATTTTATCACTATCAGATAATTTTCAGTAGATATAGTAAAAACTGTCCTCTCGCCTTTTTTAAAAAGTCGCTTCATGTTTGTGCGCATGTAAAATCAGTGATTTGGTCATGGAGACCGGCTGCGACGGTCAACACAATAAAACTAACTGAATTTGAATCGGAGAGAGTGGACCAGACAAAAGGCAGAAAGAGCCAGAGAGTGGTCGAGCGAGCTGCACAAAGAGCGAGAGAGAGAGTGAGGGAGGGAGGAGGGACGCTGTCATCACGTACAGCCGCGGATGGGAGGGGAGGGGCGGGGGTGCTCAGCCGGTTTCTCCTCTCTCTCTCTCTGCTGCAGCGGCCATGCTGCTGTCCGCCGCCTGTCTCGGTGCATCCCGGTCCTCCGCCGGTGCAACCTGCCTCCGCTGCATCCCTGAATCCCGGGTTAGCGGACCGGCCTGGACAGGGTGGTAGCGGTTCAGTCCGCCTGGAGCCGCCGGATACACCGGAACAGACCGGAACGCGGCACCGGGGAAGAGGAGAAAGCCTCCATAGCAACAAACCGGTTTCACGGCATTATTGGTAGGTGCCTCCCTGTCAGTGTGTGCGTGTGTGTGTGTGTGTGTGTGTGAATGGCGCTGTCAGCACAGCTTAGCAGTGTTTGGGCGGATAGATGGATAAAGTCAATTCGTTTGTCAGATGAAGAGAAAGACAAACAGCTCGCAGGTTTTGTAATATTTTCATGTGCAGGCTCGTGTTTTGTGTGTGGCTTCAGGTAAATTGAATTTGACTGGAAATCAATGGGGATTTCTCACCTTGCTGGAAATTCAATTTCACTAAAATAAGGTGGGTTCGTTTAACTAACAACCTATTTTTCATGTTTGATTTGACTGAAATACATTCACAGGGTGCATGCAAACGCTACAAGGAGCAAAGGTTTTGATGATCTCCAAAGGAAGCCAAGTCTGTGCGGCACTGTGCTCAAAATCCTGCCTTTAATACGTGCCAGCCTGTGTTCAGTGTCCCTAAATGACTAAATTCAATGTAAATCTGACTCTTTCTGCACCGGGGCAAAGATTTAAAGGCTGAATGTGCCAGTTGTTGCATATTTTAGGATGGAGGATCTAAACTATGTGATGACTATGTGTCATCTCTTTTTTGCCAGTGATGGAGGGATGTTGAGGTCGCTGGAAGACAAAGTGTGACTGGGACAGAAGCCCCCCGAACATACCGGATTACCAGGACTACAAACAATTGTGCCAGGTGTAAAGCAGAACTTCTGGGACTCACCTGGCTTGGACAGGGTCTACACTACAATATACTGGTTCAGAGCCGGATCAGCTGGGTTAGAGAAACTGTACAGAGGGTCATTACAAGGACGTGTCCAAATCAGCAAGTGGTGAACAGACGTTTGCTGAGATAACTGTGGACTTCATGGATTTAACATTCTTCATTTGAGCTTGAAATCAGTTGTAAGAAAAACCTTTTGGGGGAAAGAAGTGCTTGAAATGACTATCCTATAATTGGACAGGCCGAGGTTTGCTGCCGCTAATATGGACAGTGTCCATCTATAGCCATCACAGCGTCGAAGTGGCCTTTAGCAAAACGCCGGACTCCGGCCTGATCAATCACTGCACGTCACTGGATTACAGCATCAATGAAATACTTGAATCTTACTGGACTGCAAAGCATTTTAGACGTCTGCATGTTGAACGTCACAAGGATTACAGCCGGGTTTTGAGAATCCAAAGCCACATTTTGAGGACTGCAACCAGATTACTGCGTCTAAAAGTCAAAAAGGCTGCTGGTTTGACATCACTCTTGATGGGATTATAAAATATCCTGGTACTAGAAAAATTACTTGCTGCCGGGTGTACAAGCGAGTCACCAAGCTTACAGCACATCTTATCAGGACTACACAGCAAGTTCTTCAAACTACAGCCAGGGTAGTCTCGCAGTAAGAAGCTCGAAACAAGGACCATCGCTGTTGGAAGATGAATCTTTAGTAGCAGGGACTCTGTTAAACACTACTGAACCAGTATCCATCATGTCTTTGAGTAAGACCCTCGAGCTGGAGCACTTTGATGAGCGTGACAAAGTTCGCCGTGGACGCTCGACCCGCACCAAGAGAGATGACTCCACTGCCAGCGCCGGCGGTGGGGGGTCTGGCCCGAGCTCCAGGGGCAGCAGCCTGGTCCCTAGTCCTGCCCACAGCGCCAACTGCAGCTACTACCGGACCAGAACCTTGCAGGCCCTCACCTCGGAGAAAAAGGCCAAAAAGGTTCGGTTCTATCGCAACGGGGACCGGTACTTTAAGGGTCTGGTTTATGCTGTTTCCAGTGACCGGTTCCGCTCTTATGATGCTCTGCTCATGGAGCTGACGCGCTCGTTGTCGGATAACCTGCATCTGCCGCAAGGGGTGCGCACGATCTACACTATAGACGGCGGCAAGAAGATCACCAGTATGGACGAGCTGGTGGAAGGTAGGACTTC